>NW_028168076.1:0-147500 GCF_964237585.1 Gallinula chloropus | reverse complement strand
TGTTTAGTTTCAGGGTAAGTGTTTATTGTCAGGGTTAGGTTTTGGGTTAGGGTTAGGGTTTATTGTCAGGGTTAGTGTTAGGGTTTTGTGTCAGGGTTAGGGTTAGTGTTTAGTTTCAGGGTAAAGTGTTTAATGTCAGAGTTAGGGTTTGGGTTAGGGTTAGGGTTTAGTGTCAGGATTAGGGTTAGGGTTTAGTGTCAGGGTAAGGGTTATGGTTAAGGGTTTAGTGTGAGGGTTAGGGTTAGGGTTTATTGTCTGGGTTAGGGTTAGTGTTATCTTTACGGTTTAGTGTCAGGGTTATTGTTAGGGTTTAATGTCATGGTTAGGGTTAGGGTTAGTGTTTAGTGTCAGCATTAGGTTTAGGGTTAGGGTTTAGGTTTATGGTTTAGGGTTAAGGTTAGTTTTTAGTGTCAGAGTTATGCTTAGTGTTAGGGTTTAGTGTCAGGGATATTCTTGGGGTTAGGCTTTAGTGTAATTTTTATGCTTAGGGCTAGGGTTTAGTGTCAGGGTTAGGGTTTATTGTCAGGGTTATTATTTCATGCTAGGGTTAGGGTCATTGTCAGGGTTATTCTTTGGGTTATGTTTAAGTGTCAGTGTTAGGGTTAGGTTTAGGGTTTAGTGTCAGTGTTAGGGTTAGGCTTTAGTGTCAGGGTTACGGTTAGGCTTTAGTGTCAGGGCTAGGGTTAGGGTTAGGGATTAATGTCAGAGTTAGGTTTAGGGTTTAGTGTCATGGTTATGCTTCGTGTTAGGGTTTAGTGTCAGGGTTAGGGTTAGGGTTAGGGTTAGGGCTTAGTGTCAGAGTTATGCTTAGGGTTAAGGTATAGTGTCAGGTTTATGCTTAGGGTTAGGGTTAGGGTTTAGCTTCGGGGTTATGCTTAGGGTTTGGTTTAGGGTTTAGTGTCAGGGTTATGCTTAGGGTTAGGGATAGGGTTTTGTGTCAGGGTTATGCTTGGGTTTAGGGTTAGTGTTTAGTGTCAGGGTTAGGGTTAGGGTTAGGGTTTAGTGTCAGGGTTAGTGATTGGGTTAGGGTTTAGTGTGAGTGTTAGTGTTAGGCTTTAGTGTCAGCGTTAGTACTAGGGTTAGGGTTTAGTGTCAGGGTTTAGTGTCAGGCTTAGTGTTAAGGTTAGTTTTAGTGTCAGGGTTAGGGTTAGGGTTAAGTTTCACTGTCAGGGTTAGGGTTAGGGTTTAATGACAGGGTTAGGTTTTTCTGTCAGGGTTAGGGTTAGGGTTTAGTGCCAGGGTTAGGGTTAGGGTCAGGCTTTACTGTCAGGGTTAGGGTTAAGGTTTAGTGTCAGGGTTGGGGTTTAATATCAGGGTTTGGGTTAGTGTTTAGTGTCAGGGTTTGGGTTAGGGTTTAGTGTCAGGGTTAGGGTTAGGTTTTAGTGTCAAGGTTAGGGTTTGCGGTTAGAGTCAGGGTTAGATTTAGGGTTTATTGTCAGGGTTAGGGTTAGGGTTTAGTCTCAGGGTTAGCGTTAGGGTCAGGCTTTAGTGTTAGGGTTTAGTCTCAGGGTTAGGTTTAGGGTTAGTTTTTAGTGTCAGGGTTAGGTTATGTTCAGGGTTTAATGTCAGGGTTAGGCTAAGTGTCAGTGTTAGGGTTTAGTCTCAGGGTTAGGTTAGGTTTTAGTGTCAGGGTTAGGGTTAGAATTTAGTGTCAGGGTTATGCTTAGTTTTAGGGTTTAGGTTTAGGGTTTAGTGTTAGGGTTAGTGTTTAGTGTCAGAGTTAGGGTTAGTTTTAGGGCGTATTGTCAGGGTTAATGTTAGGGTTAGGGTTTAGTGTGAGAGTTAGTGTTAGGGTTTAGTGTCAGGGTAAGTGCTAGGGTTAGGGTTTAGTGTCAGGGTTTTGTGTCAGGATTAGGGTTAGGGTTTAGGTTCAGGGTTAGGGTTTAGTTTCCCGGTTTAGTGTCAGGCTTAGTTTTAGGGTTAGGTTTTAGTGTCAGGGTTAGGGTTAGGGTTAGGGTTTAATGTCAGGGTTAGGGATAGTGTTAGTTGATAGGGTTAGGGTTAGGGTTAGGCTTAGGTTTAGGCTTAGGGTTCTGTGTCAGGTTTAGGCTTTGGATTAGGGTTAGGGTTTAGTGTCAGGGTAAGGGATAGGGTTAGGTTTTAGTGTCAGTGTTTAGTGTTAGGGTTTAGGGTTAGGGTTAGGGTTCAGTTTCAGGGTTTAGTGTCAGGGTTAGGGTTAGGGTTTAGTGTCAGGGTTAGGGTTTAGTGTCAGGGTTAGGGTTAGGGTTTTGTGACAGGGTTAGATTCAGGTTTAGTGTCAGGGTTCGGGTTTAATATCAGGGTTAGTGTTAGTGTTTAGTGTTAGGGTTAGGGTTAGGGTTAGGGTTTAGTGTCAGTTTTAGGCTTAGTGTTGTGGTTAGGATTTAGTGTCACGGTTAGGGTTAGGGTTTAGGTGTAGGGTTTAGTGTTAGGGTTAGGGTTTAGTGTCAGGTTTAGGGTTAAGGTTTAGTGTCAGGGTTAGCGTTAGGGTCAGGCTTTAGGGTTAGTGTTTAGTCTCAGGGTTAGGTTTAGGGCTAGTTTTTATTGTCAGTGTTAGGGTTAGGTTTAGGGTTTAATGTCAGGGTTAGGCTTAGTGTTATGTTTAGGATTTAGTGTCAGGGTTAGTGTTAGGGTTTTGTGTCAGGGTTAGGGTTAGGGTTTAGTGTCAGGGTTTAGTGTCAGAGTTAGGGTTACATTTAGGGTTAGGGTTAGGTATAGGTTTAGCGTTAGGGTTAGTGTTAGGGTTAGGGTTTAGTGTCAGGGCTACGCTTAGGGTTAGGTTTTAATGTCAGGGTTACGTTTAGGGTTAGGGTTTAGTGTCATGGTTATGCTTCGTGTTAGGGTTTAGTGTCAGGTTTATGCTTAGGGTTAGGGTTCGGGTTTAGCTTCGGGGTTATTCTTAGGGTTTGGTTTAGGGTTTAGTGTCAGGGTTATGTTTAGAGTTAGGTATAGTGTTTTGTGTCAGGGTTACGCTTAGGGTTAGGTTTTAATGTCAGGGTTAGGGTTAGGGTTAGGGCTTAGTGTCAGAGTTATGCTTAGGGTTAAGGTATAGTGTCAGGTTTATGCTTAGGGTTAGGGTTAGGGTTTAGCTTCGGGGTTATGCTTAGCGTTTGGTTTAGGGTTTAGTGTCAGGGTTATGTTTAGAGTTAGGGATAGGGTTTTGTGTCAGGGTTATGCTTGGGTTTAGGGTTAGTGTTTAGTGTCAGGGTCGGGATTAAGGTAAGGGTTTATTGTCAGGGTTAGTGTTTGTGTTAGGGTTTAGTGTGAGAGTTAGTGTTAGGCTTTAGTGTCAGCGTTAGTACTAGGGTTAGGGTTTAGTGTCAGGGTTTAGTGTCAGGGTTAGGGTTAGGGTTAGTTTTAGTGTCAGGGTTAGGGTTAGGGTTAGGGTTTAGTGTCAGGGTTAGGGTTAGTGTTAGGGGTTATGGTTAGGGTTAGGGTTAGAGTTAGTCTTAGGGTTAGGCTTAGGGTTCAGTGTCAGGATTAGGCTTAGGATTAAGGTTAGGTTTTAGTGTCAGAGTTAGTGTTAGTGTTAGGTTTCAGTGTCAGGGTTAGGGTTAGGGTTCAGTGTCAGTGTTAGATTTAGGTTAGGGTTTAGTGTCAGGGAAGTCTGCTCTGATGGGGAGCACAGCGGGGCAGCTGGAGGAGGGGTGCAGCAGGAGGGGACAGGCCCCGACACAAAACGCTGCCGCCTCCTCTAGCCCGGCACGAGAGCCCCCCCTTCGCTCCTTAGGCAGCCTCCCCCCTGAAATCCCGCCCTCCCTCCCTCCCAGAGCGCCTCCTTGCAGGGAAGCCTACCCGGCAGCAGGGTGAGCACCACGGCCGGACACAGTTCGGGCGGGACCCAGCTCACACCCCACACCCCCACCGGGCACGCTGTGCCACTCACCCCAACCGCTCCAGCCCCCAGCCCCGGCGCTCCGCCCGCCCCCGCCCCTCCCGAGGCCGCACCTCCGGAACGCGGCCACCGCCCCAAAAACACAGGGTTGGGTACCGCTATCCCCCCCTCGCGCTCCCGGGGGGGCCTGGGGACACTCACACGCCGGAGCGCGGCCACCAGCCGGGCTGCTGCCGCTGGCAATGAAGCAACGGACACACACGTTCCCGTGGCAACGGCGGGACGCGAGCGAGGCCCGTGCGGCAGCGCCCGGACAGCCCCGGGCAGAGCTGACCAAGCGCCGCACCTCGCCGGGGAGTTACTACCCGCTCACTCCTGCCCCGGGACCGGGGAAACCGGCGGCACGGGCGCGGGGGAGATGCTTTGGGCCGGGGACTCGGCTGGCACAGCAAGCGTGTGGTGAAGCGGCCCCTGCCCACCCTCCCAGATTACGTGGGTGCAGCGGGGGAAGGGGCACCCGCGGCAGACAGTCCTGCACCGGCTCTGGAACCTGAGTCCTTTCCCACAGCGCTTCAGCCCTTCCCCAGCTGTACAGTGAACTCTTTCTGCAAAGCTGGTTAGGAATGACATCCTTAAAAACATGGAATTTAAAAGAGCATTTGGGTTTCAGTGTTCATGTCTCATGGAAACCCAGTTTCCTGAGACAGCAGAGGGATGGTATTGATTCCCTTCCCTAACGCAGCTGCCTCGTGCAAAAGGGTTTGAAGAGCCACTCCTGGGTTACACAGACAGCTCGACAGGAGCACTTCAAAAAGCTCAGCCTTCTCATCAGGTCCCTGGCAAAAGGGGTCTGGCCTCCCCAGCAGGAGGGCTTAGAAGCTGGCCAGGAATGTGCTTTGTCTTATTTGCAGTCTCATCATTTCACTGGGTCAGTTCTAGGGAACCTCTTCTGAGCTGATGGGCTCAGAAACTTCAGCTCCATACATGCAACTCCTGACGTGCAGCAGCCCCGCTGATGATGCCCAGAGCAGTTTCAGTGTGCCAGTGCTGTCAGCAAGTTCAGCCCAGCCCCTGTGCCTCCAAACCAATGGTGTCCTCACACCAGCACACGATACAGCTGTTTCTCAAGGCTTTAGTATTTCCTTCCTCAGCTTCTCTTTTGCTTGTGCTTCCTGCAGGTTTTACAGAGGGGATTTTAAAAGGGTGGGTGAACTGATACTGTATGAATTGTGCTCACTCTGTGTAAGGATATTTTTAGCAGAATCCATCTCTCAATCCAATTCTTTGCCATGTACACACTGAGGAAAATTAGATGCCTTTAAGGTATCATTATTAACTTCATTTGATTTCTGGTTCCTTTAGCAGAGATTTAAGTATGCTAAGCCTCTTTTAAGAACATTTTAAAAGATCAACAATTGCAATAATTATTTTTATTAGTAGAGTGACAAAGAAGCAGCAGTTCAGTTTGCTTTATTTGGTACTAGCCAAATGCTAAATTGTGCCTAGTATCATTACTTGTCCTTTAATCAGGAGTCTTCTGGTTTTTTTAATAGATCTGACTAAAAGACTTGATCCTGCTGCCAGAAAAACTTAGTCTACCCTTCTTTTTATTTAATAAATTCACTGTTATTTTATTGAATAGAAATGATGATATATTTTTCAAGGTATTGCATATGTTCAAAAACACTGTTATGATGATAATACAGGATTTCAGAAGTCAATTGCTGTGTTCCAATAGCACAGGTATTATTAATTATTTAAAGATGAATTCAGTTTTATAAGAAAGCCAAAACCAAATATCGATTCAATTTCAACTTTCAACATGCAAACACCTTAGAAGTAAAAAATGTCCTTTTGAAGAACTGGTCAGTTGTAACATATAAAGTAAAATCTATTTTTAGCTGCTTATTTTAATTTTTCAAAGTAAAAACTTATTTTATACTCTCTATATTTTTAAAAGTCATTTAAGTAACTTTGATCAGATCAAACTGTCCATTTTCCAAGATTCAAGAGGTGAACTGAAATAGCTCTGTCCTGCTAACGTTGCAGGAAATAAAACTTCAGACCAAGAGACACCCTTAATTCTGGTTTCTCACGGGAAGAGTTTTCACTCCTAAGCAATTAAAAGGTACACACAATCTTCCTGGTTTCAGTTTCAATCATCTACCACTTTGATTGAACTCAGGACAATTTTACATCTGTAAAATGTTTTACAAGTCACTTGTTAAATGCACCTGAGGAATTCCAGGACCCAAATAGGGTTCATGTTAGAGAAATCTATGGACTTGCTCAAGATGGAGGAGTTTCATACCTGCAAAGAAGCAGGACTCCAAGTATTGGCCGTAATCACCATAGTCCTGCTTTGGATAATTTCCCTATGCAAACACAGAGATTTGAAGACGTGGTATCTTAACACAAAAGATTGCACTCTTTCCCTTTGAACAAGACAATATGCTTACTTGATATAAAGAACACAAACAATATGGCTCAGACCATAAAAGAGAGTGACAGCTGTGCAATTAGTAGCCATAGAACCATAAATGCCTGTGAGAAGCTGGGGAACACGCGCACGCGGCTGGTGCCAATCTGCATATATCACAGTAATTAACAAAAGTCCCTTGTTTGAGTAATAAAGGAAACTTAATTTTAAACCAGGAAAGTGAAAATTTAGGAATCCTTGAGTGTCATTTGTTTTGAAATGTAACCACTTCCAATACATCAGTTGAGTATGTTCAGATTTCCAGGGGTCATTCTGCTGCAGTTCTGTTCATAGCGCATGTGTAAAAAATACGGTATTTGATATCATTGTGCTCACGCTGTCAGAAGACCCAGAAGTTGCCTTTTCTGCTGGCTTGTATTGCCACAAAACATTGCAAAGGACTACCTAGGTTTTGCTTTCATAAACACTAAACCTTCGAAATTGCACAGGAATCAGTCATGATAGGTGTCTGATGGCTGAAAATGGATCAAATGCAGAAAATGCAAATGCTTTATGATAAATTCATACAGATGAAAGAAATTTATAATGGAGGGAAGTCTCTTTTAGTGGTAGGTTATACTTTAGTATGCCAAGAGTGATTCAGTGTTCCTCAGAAGGTAATTTGTGAAATAGTGTTATTCCATATTTGATGCCTAAAAAAGTGAGATACTATACTTGCAGGGCACCACATTACCAGTGCTCAGGCCCTTTTAAAACATGAAATTTCACTTTTTGTCTTTCTGATAAGGTAAAATTTACTAAGATAACTGCAGTAACAATTCCAGCGGTGACT
This sequence comes from Gallinula chloropus, assembly GCF_964237585.1. NCBI lineage: Eukaryota > Metazoa > Chordata > Aves > Gruiformes > Rallidae > Gallinula > Gallinula chloropus. Next base: position 140,414 of record NW_028168076.1, on the reverse strand, counting down.
GGTGTTTACTCTTGTGACACAGGAGTCAGAATAAATGCCAGGGAAAAGATAAAGCTCTGATTTTATCCCACGGGATAAAAAAAAAGGGGAGGGGGAAATTTTCAGAATTAAAGCACTTACAATAACAAATCTAATTTCCAAAAGCAATGATTATCTACATTTCTTACTACTGAAAATATCTTTGTCGGCTGAGATGCTTTGAATATGCCTAGTACTAAAGGAATTAACTGGAGAGAAGCTAAATTTTCTTGAGTTTCTCTACGCAGAGAGCCCTTGCTACTTTGGCCTGCATAGTATGTTAATCTAGAAGTCTGTAAATTCCTTGTATGAACTAGACATGGGTTTATGTTCTTTCACCTGAAAACATTTGTGTTTCTATGTGGGATCTTTTCAAAGAAAAAAACCCGAAATATGGCATTTGTTGAATGAGCACTTGCTTAACTATGGGCTTCCTGTACAGCAAATGAATTAAGTTTGAAGTATTACCTTACTAACACTCTCCTGACAACACAGAAGACCTAAGTTTAGTGTAGGTGCTTCCAAGGGCAGACTGAAACTACAATGAATGTCAGTGCCAGCATCTTTTAAGCACCATTGCTGTTATCAATAAGAAAATACATCCTGTGTTATACTGTACTTTGAGAATACATTTGGTTTAAATGGACAAATATCCCCTGGAAATCAGTCATGTTTTAATATGGTTTTTAACCTTGGTTTCTCATCATACAGTTGACATCTCTATTTCTCAGCAAGCTTCTACCCTTTCCAATTCACAGGTAGACTTATTAAGTGATGTTCAGATCAGAACAGCTTCTATCAAGGGCTGCATTCATTAACTACCGCATGTCTGAAGATACCTCTGTCAGTAGTCCTGAGTATGCCTTTTCCATTTGACCACACACACAGAGCTGTACTTTTAGGGAAATGCTTTCAAGACAAAATATTTGTAAAGAATATTTGTTTTTCTTCTCCCTGCCCCTGAGCTAAACACTCTCAGAAGCTGTTAAAAAAAATGTGAGCACTCTAACTTCATTCTAATCAACTTCAAATGCAAATGACTGAGGCTGCAGACTTTCTCAAGCAGAAAGCACAGAAAATTGCTACTAAAATCCCCACTGCTCTTTCAGCAATACCACCGAATGGAAAGGAATAAATTGCATGGACGTTAAATACACTTTGCAGAATACTCTGTTTATTTATACACTTCAGTAGTCTCTAGAAGATTTAGAGTTTTTACTTGTGTAATTAACCTATTGACCTCATGCAAAAAAAAAGTACACAAACAATATGTATCTCTTACTAGTTAGCTATTTCAATGAATATGAATATTGATTTCATTGTTTCAAATGCTGCACAAAGAGTTTTCAAATTAAAGGAAAAAAAAAAACCTAAAGAGATGTGACTGGTAGCCAGGAAATCCTTCTTTATGGTCCTCCCATTCACTACCTCCTTCTTCAGTTTTTAATGAAACTGATTTTGCCACATTTTGGCGATCACAAATGCATAAATATATGAGTGAAACAACAATAATTTATTAATAAAGCTAAATCATCAACACAGATTTGGAGCATCTAAAATGTGGGGATGGCAGTCTTCACATCAGCTCCATTCCTTTGAAGCTTTCATGTTAATTGGAGAACTAACCTTCAAGATTACACTAGTAATTTTATAGCTGTAGTCACAATATGCTTAAACATTGATTTTTATAATCCTTCATCAAGAAGGGAGTAAAATAACAGAAATGTTGGCTAATTAGGACACACTTTCCACACATTTTTGTACAGGACAGTTGATATTTTTCGCAGCTTTTACTAAATATTTAGATGTTGGATGATTCTGAAACAGGCCTGTGGATGAACAGAACAATGAAGTTGTTGACAGCTTTGGCTTCTTGTTTGCTATACTGTTGTGTCCTGGTTGCAGGTTAACTCCTTGTTAGCATGGACACCTGCTAATGCTTGTGCAGTTTGCTGGGTGTCTCTTCTGGGGCACAGCTGGGTTTCTACTTTCTGACACGGTAAAAAAATATCTCTCTGCCTCTGTAAGGCCAGAAATCATCATCCAAAACTGTACTGACACATGAAGTTAAGAAAAGACACTCGTGCTCCTATCCTATGAATGGATGTACCATTTCTGGAATGTCTGGTTATCTTGGATTGAGATAAATTTAGTATTTCTGATATATATGTACTCTCATATAGCCCTAGTGCAAAAAAAGTTCAAGTACGTTATGTGATGACAGATGCACCCTCATTGTCAATTGACTACTTCACAGGTATTTGTGGCTCTAGGTTTGAAAAAATTGTCCTGGCCCTTAACTAATATAACAGTTTAGCATAATAGTTCCCAAGGATTTTTTTTTTCCATGTGGACTGCAATTACCTAAAAAGTACTATCTCAGGGATCCCCTGTTCTCTTGTTAAAAACATTTCTCTAAATTACTTGCAAAACCTGCTTACATAGGAGAAAAAAAAAAGGGAAACAATTTTATTCTCCTTTTTTTTTTCGCTCCTGCTTAATCCCATGTAGAATCAAATACTAAGGCATTGGAGAAATTAACCTTTTAGCCCAACTTTGCAGCAGAATTTTGCACCTAAAGAAACAGAAGCATGCTTATGTGACTGGTCATGGTAGTTTGAAGATGGTGATACCAATGATATGGATATTTTTAAAAAGTCTTTAATAGTATTTTTTTTCATACATTAAAAAATAATGCTTGAACAATCTTGAAAATTAAGTATGAACCAATCACTAGCAATAGTTTTGTGTGATGATGCTCCTTTGTTTTTTTTCCCCCATGGTTTGAAATCTTTGCAATAAATCTGAGCAGCTTCTTGAAATCCCTATGCCTGCCTTGTAACAGTGAAGCTGCAGTTGGCCCATTAGTCATCCTGAGTGGGGTAAAAGCTGAATTATACTTCCCTGAAATATCTATGAGGGAAACATCATGGTTCAGGGATGCTTGTGGGATTGGTGTATTAACAGATTCCTTTAATGATAATTCTCTTTCTGGGAAGAGTGGGAATTCCTATGGCTGTAAAGGCAACAAAGCTATTCTTAGCCCTTGGCAATCTCTCATTAGCTACAGGTATCTACTGCCTAAAGTGATGGACAGGAGGAGGTGGCTAACACCCCCCTGCCCCTTTGCCATCACTCCCATATTAATAGGGCTCAGATTGAACTGTACCATATAGCATATCTGACCTGTGGAACAGCCCTGGTAAGTGCTGGTTTTGGAGAAAATTGTGACATGCTTCAGCTACCAGAAGTAAAACTGCAAAATTTGATTCCTAGCTCATTTAGAAACTTTTCCTGGCTTTGGCAAGTTTGTTGTTGTTCTCTTAACTGGGAAATGAGACTAGTGTGGTACTAAGAATATGATTTTTTTTTTTTTAATATTCTGTAATGAAAAATCTACTCAAAATATATGGATTAATATTAATTCATGCATCTTTATGTATGTATCAACATATTTCAAATAAATAAAATTATGAAAAAACCCACTGGACTGGTTGCAGCAGCTTTTCAGGATGTGTATTTGCTTTAAATATGGCAGGCATTGTTTTCTCCTGTGAATTTTAAACAGAGTTGAAATAACTAGACCTCTGGAAATTATCTTTCAGAGTATATGTGGGAGGGGAGATGATCATTTAAGTAACGGAAGAAAATGGCCAATATTTTGTAATGAAAGCTTTGACCCACCCTCTGGGGAAGACAGGTTGCCTTGTGGGTGAGTGACTTTACCTGCCAGTCATACAGATGATTCAATAAGTGATGCCTCTCCCTGAACCCCAAGCCATGTGCTGATCTTAATGTGGTGCCTGGTCAAATCAGAAACATAAAACTCAATCTGTCTCTAAAAAGAGCTGACTGTAGAGAGGAAGGAATGACTAAAATGTAAGGGAGGAGGAAAAGTTTGTGCTTGAAAGGGCCTCAACATTTAAATGTTAACAAGCAGATAACAAAACCAGGAGAAAAACCTATAGGAAACAATCCAATAGCTATAAAATGACAGGTCCCAACTCCCCAACAATCAGATGCTACCAGGTAATTAAATATTTTATATATAGAAATAAAACATATTTTTATTTTATAGGTATATACTGTGTAGGGCTCTGTAACATGTCCCTCTGATCTAAAGTTTAGTCAGATATAAGGCAGTGAAATGAAAGTCACAGCAAAGCTGATACATTAAACTGAAAAGGTCAGAGGGCTGATTTATAATGTTAGGAGATTTCTTGCTGGTTTTGGTCTTCAGAATTTAACTAAGAACTTCTGTCTGAAGAGTCAGAATAGATTTTAAAAAGTATTTTGAAAACCCCTGGAGGTTTTGGAGTGTTTATTTTGGGGCGGGGGTGAGCAGGGAAGGGGTCTGTTTGTTTTGGGTTCTGTTTTGGTTTGGGCTGTTTGTTTGCTGGGATATTTTTGTTGTGCTTGTTTTTCCACAAAAGAGAGAAAGGAAACAATCTAGGATTGTTTTACACTAAAAATATGCTATTAATTTGGAAAATGGCAATAGATTAATATGCTTTTGAGTATTACAATGAGATGAATAAAGGTGGCTTATGAGGGAAGTGAAGTCTGTTATAGACTGTGAGTAACAGAGAGCTCATTTTGGTGGTCTGAGTTATTCTGCTTGAAAGCTCAAGGTAGCTTCCAGAGGATTTGGGAGTGCAGCAGTAATGTACCCCAATATACATTTTTGAAATGCTCTTTATCTGATGGGCTAGTCAATCCTAATACCTGGGCAATTAAAGAGGAATGAAACTGGTCTACTCTCTGGTTCACTTCTTGAAATAACAGCAAATGAAGGATTCTTTGTCTCCATCTCTCTCCAAGAGTACAGTCCAAACTGGACTCTAATCCAGTCTATTGGAACACTATTTTACAGGACTGGGTCAGCACACCTTAAGACCTTCCTTGACTTTTTTTTTCCATTGATGGAAACTGTAGTGGCTTTAAATATTTCAAGCCTGTTGAGGTTCATGGGACTATGGTAGTTCAGGACAAAGGAAGCCTCTCTATGGATATGGATTTGTCTGAACTCAACTGTCCTGAACATTTCAGTAAAATTGTATATACGAGGACTGGAGCTAGTGCAAGTGTGAGAACTGAATTTGTAATGGAACATGCAAATCATCTGATTTTATTTTGCACTGGATTGAGAACTCTACCAAGGTAAGCAGGATGGTATGATAATGCCTTGACATGTTGTACCAGGTTTATGTGAGATCTGGTACAGCATCACTCTGCCAAGTCATGCATCTCCTTTATGTGATGATGCCTCCTTGTAGGCTACAGATGGGAACCAAAGTTCAGTTGCCTTCTTATGTATTCACAATCAAGTTCATCTATACATGTATTAAATTTCACAACATTTTAAGATCCAAAGTACAGATACTCCACCTTCTCAGACATCGAGCTATATCAGTTTTCTATAAACAAGTAAGATATCAATACAACAAAGCTGAAAGGAAGCAAAAGCAACACATTGCACCTCAAAATAGAAATAATAGAACTCATTGAGTATATGATATTAAAATTGGGATATATGAAATAAATTTACCATTGTTCTTTAATGTCGTTAACCTATAATAATAAATGCCACTTTACTAAAATAGTAACAGTTACCTAATACACAAGCTTATACCATTGTTCAAAGTAGAGATGCACAAATGGCATTAGCATATGCTATGAAGGAAGCCTCTATATTAAGCTTCAGGGACGCTTTGCTTTTCCGGAGCTAAAACCAGGATTACACATGGACATGAACTTAAAATGTAATATAATGAAGGAGACTTGGATAAATCATCCCAAGCATTTGGCCCCCTCCACTACAGCAATGTTCTTGGTTTTTAGCAACAAATATCCTTTACCTAAATGTGGCAACACTGCAATTTTATAGCAGTTCATTTTTGGCAATTAGTACTCTTTTTTGGCTTTAATGTTTCCTAAGGTCCTGTTGATTTCTTTTCAGAGAGAGGCAAATCCATGTTTTCTCTATATTAAAAAATGTGGAAAGGAACAAGTTGGGAAAAAAGAAATCTCCCAAAAGCACAATTTCCAGTCAATGATTATAGTTCATATTTAAAGAAAACATCATATGGAAAAACCTCATTTAAGAGAATGAAAGATAATTGTGAAGATGAATAACACATTAGACAAGAGGAGGAATCACAAAGGATGACAGATTCAAAAGGACTGATGTCTTCATAGCCTTCTCCAAGGATGCAGAGCAAGACCGGTTGTAATTTGCTGACTCTCACGGTGGCAGAGGAGCATCTTTTAAAGTTGAAGAAGAGCTTAACAAGAAAGTATTAAGACAGAACTCTAATTTAACAGGATCTTCCTTTCTCACACACAGGATTCATGTTCCTAATTAATGCAAATTAGAGTTGAACTCAGTACTATACAGCAATTACTTTTTTTGGCATTACAAAGAGAGTTCTATCTAAGTGCACACAAGGACATGCCTACTGTTTATGCATAATACTATGCTGAAAGGCAATTTTTTAATGTCAGTGTCAGCCCTGCCCTAAAAGTGATTTCAGAAGCTACACATCAGATTCCTTCTACAATCATATTGGTATAGATCTTACATAAGAGTATTAGTACATGAGAACACCCCAAACTGCTTTTTCTTTAACATGATTTGCATGTTCACGTAAATAAGATTTTAAGATTTCTGAGACTTGAAAAATCTGACAATCTGCTAGTGAAAATCACTCATCCATGGGTGAAAGTTGAGGTTCCTTCCTGTCAGTGCTGCGCTGATCCAGAGCTTAGATATCATACTTTAGCTTGATGGACCTTTCATTCTCAGGAAAGTACTTAACAGGTGACTGAAAATAGGATGCAGGCTCTCTCTTCACAAGCAGTCACATGGAGGTGGAAGTTACACCAAGAGATGTTTTAGTTCAATGCAAGAAATACGTTTTTTTACAGTGATTTAGTTGACCAACCTTCCCAGGGACGTGTCAGAGTCCTCATAACTGGAGGCTTTCAAGATGCAAAAGGAACATCCATCTCCATGCCAATCCGGTTATGATGATGAGATACTTGGTAGATAGAGGTGAGAGGCTCCCTGAATCAGCCACAAATCAGTAGGCTCAAGCTGGTAAGTACTACTGGGGTGCTGTCACACAGCTTGTGTTTGAGACTGATCAATCATGCCAGTCTGCAAAAGAGCACACAGACACGTCCTCTGAGCCCTTACAATATGCTTGAGTGGAAGAGAACTGTATGCTTCAAGGTTGTAGAAGACACAGGCAAGGCATGTTACATGGGATCGTTAAGGATGGGCCTAGGAGAGCTTCATGGAATTACAGAGATAAAACTAGGGAGAAATAGGAAGACCTGTCAGAATTTAATCTATTATTTAGTATTATTTCTACCTTTATTCTAAATGAAGTAAAAGAACAGCACAAAGCACAAGGAATAAAGTAAAAGCAACAAGGTTTCCACAGCTAGTTTAAGACAGAGTGCGTTATGAGTTCTGCTCCCTGCCAAGAAACCAAAATTATATATTGATGTACACATCCTTGCTTTTGCAGGAGTAGGATTCTGATGAGCATAAAACATCAGTAGCAGTGAACTGTGTAGGCAGGATGACAGTGTGTCATTTTTGAATTCTTGGTAAACAACTACATATGCTGCCCTCTTGTATACATGAAAATAAATCCCCGTGTCTAAGGTATAGAGGAATCCTTCCTGTGGAAGCAGAACTGGTCTCATCACGTAGTAACATCAATATTTTGAAAAAGTTAAATTACTTTTTGATTTACAAGATGAGAGGCCAAAAAGGAATCTCACAAACCGTTACTTTTTCAGAAGCTATAGCTCAGAAATAGTCAAGTGGAATGTTCTTTTAATTTGTATTAATTCCACATTGAATCCTGTACATCCAATTTTAGCCTAGCACATTTTTACAGCTGAATGTACAGCTGGGACCTCTGGAAATAAGAGCTTTTATTATGGAAATGCTGGCATAGTTTTAGCTAGGGTCGGCACACGTAGCCTACTGTAATGTGCTTTAAAACTTGAGATGGAGACCAGAAGTCTGAGGCTTAACAGTAGCAAACCCTGTATGCCTGAAACACAAGCCTCCCCAAAAATGTCATGCAAGACTGCTGCTCCTGGCATAACTCTCATTGAGTTAAAAGGTCAAAATGAACCTCATTGTGCTTGTTTAAAAAGTAGACAGTAACAGGAAATGTCTTGATTTGCAGATACAAATAAAAATTTTCAGAATGAGAAGATGTTGAAGAGCATAACAAGTCACACCTGGGTACATATGAAACTATGTGATTGGTTAAAGAAAATTTAGGTGTGTTAAAATGGGTAAATGCTAATATTTTGAAACTGCTGATTTGGTTACTGACCAAAGATTCCTCAGCCAAAAAAAAAAAAAAAAAAAAGAAAAAGAGTAGTGGAATGTCAAAGCACTTTAATTTCTATGTCTGCGTAATTTTATACTAACAGGTGAGACAGTCTGGTCAGGATGAGACGATGGACTGATACTGCAGCAAATGATCTGAGAAAATGAGTTCTCTTTGGCAAGGTTCATAAGGCAGTTGTAAAAATGCCTGATCATCTCATTAATGTGGGTTTAAAATGAGAGTTCAGAATTACGAGTATAAAAAGTGTTGATTATCAGATAAATGGAGTCAGATGGACAATGACGTCCCTTCTCATTTTTACTGTGTTTAATGGAAAGTGACTTTGCACACATTTTCTACATATGAATACAGTCCTTTCATTTTCTATCCTTTCTTATTTCTCACTTTATTCCTTATCTTCCTGTTTTTCATTCACCTTCTCCTACGCTTCTCAGCTCAATGCAGCTGTTCATTATGTCTCCCTCCCCCGGTCATTTCACACAGGATAAATTGACACTCTGAGCTCTGCGTTAGTCTGCCATCTCCAGATGCACAAACGCTTGCCTAGCTGGGGCTGTGTAACTAGTAACACACTAGTGCTGGTGTGGACATGGTCTAAATCTAGGAGGATAATCCTTGATCTCTCCCACAGCTGTTACTGAAGGAGAAATGCATTTTCTTGCAATTCTGACGATGGTGGTTGCAAGTGATTACTGCACAGAGCTGTGGAGTGTCTGTTTCCAACTCAGGCATTTGAATAAAGGAATAATGAGAATAAATGCAGAATAGATTTTGGGGAATGCTTTCATGTATACTAAGCGAGGTGTTTGGTCTGAGAAACCTGTCACCCATCCTAAATGTCCACATGGACATCACCTAAACTTCATTAATTTATCTTTACCTTTTTTCTATCCAAGTTTTACCCAATTCTTTAAGACATTTATGATTTCCATGCAGGGAAATTCAGGTCCTTTGGATTGTCCCAATGCTTCCTGGTACAATCTGTGATATAAAAATTCTACAGTTTTGTAGTTAAAATTTCCCATTTTTTAAATCCCTGTCCTGGTTTCAGTCAGGATGGAGTTCACTTCATTTGTAGCAGCGGATGGAATGCTGTGTTTGAGAGTTAAAATGAAAACAGTGCTGATAACACCCTGATGTTTTTAGTTGCGGTCAAGCAGTCAAGGACTTTCTCAGCTCTTCATATTTCTCTATTAATGAGGAAGGAGGGGACAAAGCCAGGACAGGTGCCCCAAATTGGCCAAAGAGAGTATTCCATGACAATTACGTCCTGCTCTGTATAAAGGGGGGCTGATGGGAGGAGGAGCGGGGCGGCTCCAGGATGTGCGGTTTTGGGGGGATGATCAGGTTCCGGGACGGCTCTGGGTGGCACGGCCTGAGCTGTGGGTTGGGTGAGACACTGCATTGGGTATCAACAGCTTCATATAATTTTGCTCTAAAGTCCTGTTAGCTTTCTAATATTGTACCTTTCTGCTATTCTAGTAAACTCTCCTTATCCCAACCCACGGGCTTTTGGTTTCTTGGTTTTGGGTTGTTATTTGCCCCTTCCTTCTCCCTTCCCTTTCCTCACCCCCACCACACACCTCTCCCCCTCCTCTTTTCCTTTAAAGAGCAGGCAGCTGCGTGGATCTCAGCTCTCAGCCGGAGTGAAACCACGACAATCCCTTCATCAGAACCACAGTTTCTGCTCTGAATTGATCAGTTTTGATTGGTTATCGTCAACAATGTAGAGATTTCTGCTTGCTCAAAATAGTTTACACCAACACATATAAGTATATATATGTTCTTCAGGCCTTGTTAACATGTCATTTAGAACTCACAAATATGCGTAATGTATTGCAGACATCATTTATGTTCAAATCTTAATCTTAAAGAAGTATAGATTTGCTTAATATTTTAAAATATCATGTATTATACACTGAATTTTACCTATGTTTTCCCAGTTTCAAAGTGTAGCACCTGTAGTAGGTACACTGTGGACTTGGAGGAGATACTGTTTTGAAAGGCTGTAGCAGATGAGCCTTTCTATGGGAGCATTTACACTCCCTTTTTGATCACTGCTTCCCAGAATCTTCTAGAAACTACAAAATGTATTTTAAAAATTAATCATTAGAAAATACTGATGTAAAACTGAAGGTCATAGTTGTGTACAAATTAGTGATAATGAAATCATCAAGTGTGCAGATTAGATGTTCAACAGTGGTAGTTGAACCCCAGTGAGCTCTAGAAGTAAAATAATGCACATTAAAGTGTTTGAATCAGCATGAACAAAAAATGGATGGTCACTCTGGTACCCCTTAGCATAGATTCTCACTAGGCAATAGGTCAGCAGTAAAACAATTCCCAAGAAACCTCAACTTTCTAAATCAGAACTTTTTAGCTAAGTGTATAAGATCAGTACAAGTTATACAGGTTTGCAAATAATGGATATGGGAAATTTATCATGTTTATATTATATCTGAGGAGAGGTGGACAAGCATAAATGTCATGAAGAATATATTCTGAAGTGAGAAATATTTTTAAATAGTGGATTTTTATACACACAGCATGAAAAGAAGTAAAATGGTATGAAACCAAATTTTATATATCTTGTTGTACAATGAGCCAGTAAAATCAATGGTATTTGGCAAATATGTGTGTATGTGTGCATGTGATTGGCTTAAATATATGTTCAGGTATTTGGGTGAGAAGCCTCGTTTGTGCTTGCCAAAAGCTACATAAATCCCAGCTCAGGTACAAGATGAAGATGGTGGAGCCAGTTTTTCCAAGCCAGAGAAGTTGGGTGCTTATTTTAGCCTGGAATGATTTCAAAAGTGACACTACATCAGTACTAAAAGAATGCTAAAGCAATATAGCTAGAGTCAGCATCTCGTCGTGGTTATTCCCAGTTGAAAAGTGCACTGATAACAAAGAAAGGGAAAGTTACTTACCAATAACCAATTTCTTTTGAGCTATCTTGTACGCATATCTTGCTTTGCAAGTGATCATTTACTAAGGCTCTTGAAGTCAAGGACTTTTTTTCCCCCCCTTCTTTTGCACTATCTAGAGAGATTACATATTTTCCAGTCTCTGTACTCATTTCATTCTCAGACATGAAAGACATGCCTGCAGTAAGACCTTCCCTTAGCTATCAACTACATATTTCTCCAACATAAAGAGACTTCCAGAGAAAACACAGGGAGATCTGGAAGTGAATGCATGAATCTCAGAAGAATCTCAAGCACTGTTAAATATCCCTTTCTTATTTGAGTGTTTGCTTCATGAACATTCATGCCCTCTTGTGTGTTTGTAGGAAGATGTTTAGACTCTCCGGTGAAGACTGGCTTAACTTCTGGACATTCATTCATAGAATTAGTCTGAGGTTTAGAAACTACTCTATATTCATTCATTTCCTTTTGAAGGTAGTGAGCAAGATACTTCACTGGATATATGCAGGTCTATAGATTTTGAATGATTGCACTTCCTTGTTGAATCAATAATGCACAATTAATGTTTCATTTTCCTCAAGAATTCAGGAAATCAGATAGAAGTTTAAACCCAGTTCTTATTTATTTAGAATCTAATTTATCATATATGAACTCTGTTCCAATATTTTCTTTCATAGCCATTAAGAAAAACAAATACCCACATAGGTAAGAACTGAGACGGAATCAAATCTTTTAACCATTTTAATGTATCCAGTTTGGTATCTTTAAATGTAAATATATTTACATATATATTTGTTGCACAAATGATATGGACTTGTTCTTTTAGTTAATTGAGAAGTATTTATCACTCATTTTGTCTTATATGAATTGTGTTCAGTAATTCCATAGAAATGTTTCCTACAATTTCAAGCTTCTGAGCAGTTTTTAAATAATTATAATTTGATTAAGCCATCACCTTGGCATATTCCTTCCCTAACTGGAATCCTCTGCTCTCAATGACATTGGGCAGGGATACAAGAGAGAACATTTACTCATAGGTTAATAAAAAACCTCAAGATCTGACATTTTGTGAACTATCAACTTAAAAAATTGTTTTATGACATTGGGAATGTAGTAGTTACACTTGGCTTCAGACTAGTTCAAATATTAGACCTTAATATGACAGTATTGCTAACTTTTTTTAGGTTTCTCAAGATGTTCCTAAAATTCATACTTACACGTATGGTCTTCACACAATACACATAAAATTTTATTTTGTTTAAATTCAGACTCCCTGTAGCCTGGTTCCAAAGACCCAATGCCTGTTTGCAGCTGGAGTGCATTACGTGATTCCATCTTCTACTTCAGTTTAATATAAAAAACCCCTGTTACAAAAATCCAGTTTAAACTTTCTAGGAAGTCTTCACAATGCAAAACAAAACACAGTAAATGGGAAACTTCCTTAAATTACATTGATACTTCTGTCTCAAAGACTGTTTAGGTACACACAATGTAACTCTGCAGAATGAATTCACATGAATTTTAGTCCATTATGCATATATTAGTCTGATTCATGCATTTCTGTAGCTTCTAGGGTAAGAAGCTATTTAAAGCTTAGTTTTCTGGAAAAGGGTTTGTCTTTTCTCAGCTAGCCACATTTCTCTGTATCTCTGTGTTTCACTACGCTGTGGTACAGTATAGGGTGAAGGTTAAGCCCTAAAAGTTACTGAAATGCATTGTGTCAGTGAGAGAATACTCTCTTTACTAGAAACTAGGCACTTTATTTTGTTGCCTTTATTTCAGGCAGTGTGAAACTTGGGGTTTTGAGTTGCTGTTAAAAGCTACACAAATTCTTTTAATTAAATAATTATTTTGCTGATAGTATCCAATCTGATGTATGGCTGAAAGTTCAGCCGCTATTCAGGGTTGAAGCCATTTTGTCCTTAGTGTTAACCTAGTTTTCATAACTTTTTCACTGTGGTAGAGTTAGCTCAATGAGAGGAGAATATCTGTAACAAGTAGACAGTATTCCAGATTACAGATCAAATCTGATTAGCTCAGAGTAATTACTTTGAAATATTTTTTGGGTTTTATCCATTTTTTTATCCCCAGATAAAAAATGTATTTCTTTGTCCCTGAATCTAGCAATGGCAAGGACAAAAATTACACAAACCCCAGTGATGCTTGCAGTAGGCAGCAATGAAGGAAATGTTTTCACTAATTTGAAAAAAAAATAATGAGCAAGACCTTATTTGATGTTTTGGTTAGAAGACCACATAGTATTTAGGGTTTTATTAACCATATAATTCCGCTAATATCCAATATTCAACTCAGGCCTCAATATTATATAAATGACTTTGAACTTCATGCCTCAAATTTATAAGATAAAATATACAAACAACCATGAGACCTCCAAAAAGTTAACTCAAATTATATTGGAGTCAAGATTTCTTTACTGTTTCATAATCTGTCTTTGCCATGTTGCTTCTGACTGTGGCCACCTGACTTGACCTGCTGTCACTCAGATAGTCTTCAGACTGTCTGGGGGTGTTTTTTATCATTTTAATCACAGGGCATTATCGAAAATATTTGAGTGTAGATGAAAATGAAATGTTTTGTGGATTGTATCAGCTGATCATATTGTAATTGTAAGAGGTTCTAGGAAATTTTAGTTTTTCCTAAAATATCATAGTTTTTCTGATAGTAATGTTTATTTTAATTGTACTTGTAATTCTTTCTTCATCAGTTGAAAGACTTCAAGATAAAATCACCATGCACCCACAGTTACAGATTTTTTGTTTTTACAGGATTGTAAAGAAAAGATATATGGGGGTTTTTTGGTAAAGGTCCTAAAACGTATTTTCTATAAGTCAAGAACACTGACTAGTACTTAGTGGTTTTTTAAGATATTAGAGATCTTAGTCCCTCCATACAGTTGTCATGCCTCAAAAGTCATGCATCTCCTCTAATTCCCCAGCACCTGTCTCTCCTGACTAATCATCACCCGTGAATGGGCAATTACTGTATTTTAAAAAACAAAAGCCTTCTTTATACAATTACTGGGTGCTCCTTAGTCATACCTGTGCAACTTGTTTTTCAGGGGGGGTATTTCTGAAGCTTCCCTCTGCCTGTAAACATCTGACAATATAGTAGGAGGATCTCTAACAGGAGGACTGTGACTGTTTCTGTGCTCAAAATCTATTTCATGGAAGCAATTTATTTTTTTTTTCCATTTAAACTAATTGAGGCCTTTGTGAGAATTTCACGACACAATATCATGAAAAAATTGACTAAGGGAGGGAAAACAAAACCTGTGATAAATGGTAAATTTCTGTATATGTTAAAGGTCATAATATGGTTCTGGGGGATGGTTCTCATCTTGATAAACAATTCGGAAACATGAAGAACTTGTGTAAGAGCAGAGTAACTTCAGACAGACAGAATTGAAAGAGAACCATGATAAGATTCAACATCAGCAATTTCAAAGCCTAATGAAAATATTTTCCTATTTGTCAGATAAAGTGACGTTATCCTTTTACTCAAAGCACCTTGTTGTACCAAGGTACCATGATCTAACTCTACTGGAGTCTAGAATGCCTAGTCACAGACACCAAGCCTCTACTCAGCCAGATGTATGCAAGATCCCTTTTGGAAGCCACGTGCATATAGTAATGCCCTGTACTCAAGATGTCTTACTAAGAACTGCAGTGGCTGTTAGTTTCCAGGATAAAAGCTGACTTGTGTTGCTAAACTCGGGATGCTTTTACCAGAGACCAAAACCATTGAAAGGGGAAATGTCAATCATCTGGATGATCCAAATTTAATTCATGGCACCTGCAAGTCTCTTTCAAACCACATAACATCACTTCCCATTGACAAATATTAACAGCTGAATAAGAATTGAAATGGGCAAACATGGGAAAATTATGATCTTGGGAAGTCAGAAACATTTGGCAATTAACTAATTTAGGACTTTTGAGAACATAGGTCCTCCCACCACCAAATGATCATGATGAAATTTTTTGTCTGTCAGACAGGAAAAATGTCTACTGTACCAATATCTTCCTCAATCCATTATTGAGATATTGGTACTGTTGGGTTTGGGTTTTTTTCCCACTATTTATTGTTTAAAATTGTGGACTTTGGGGTATTTTATTTCAATTTTTTTGCCATTTTGATCCTTGAATAACAGAACTGAAAACAGAAATGCTGACTCAATGTCTTTAACAGTGACTGAAAAAAAGAGATGTGTAAAAATATTAAAGTTGCATAATCTTCTAAATTAATGTCACATTGAACTAACAAACCAAATAAAATAAGGAGGGTAACACTTTGAGTATTAGTAGACTAAGCTACAGTTTTCTTTTATTATCCCTACTGCATTATAATTCCAAAAGACAGCATTTTTTTGTTTCTTATATGAAAACCAAAAGAAATCAGTAATATTCTCAGAAAAGATTTTTTCTTTTTAGAGTGTTTCCATTAGGTCAATTAGAAATTCTAAGTAAGTATCTGAAGTATGGGACACAGGGGGAAATGGACAGCCCCTTTTCAGTTGTCTGTGGAGGCAGAACCAAGGGCAATGGCCTCAAGTAGGAACGTGGGAAGTTCTGCACCAATATGCAGAAGAACTTCTTCCCGTTGAGGGTGACAGAGCCCTGGGACAGGCTGCCCAGAGGGGTTGTGGAATCTCCATGTCTGGGGATATTCAAGACCCATCTGGATGCCTCCCTGTGCAACCTGTCCTAAAGAACCTGCTTTGGTATGGGGGGTTGGACTCGATGATCTCTCGAGATCCCTTCCAACCCCTGTGATTCTGTGATTCTGTGAAGTTTATGTAGTTTTAGGGACAATCTGTGTATTATTTCCTGTATTGTAGGAAAGAAGTACACAAGATTTGTCCAGGCTTTCACAGGTAAAATCCTGAAACGATATACAAAATTAGTTTATTCATCAAGATAATATGGAAGGACTCACTGAAAGAAGAGTTAAAATATTTTTGTTTCTAAATATGTTAAAGTTCAATTCTGTCCGTGACCAATCCTATATTGCCTAACAATATTGAAGCAATATTAAACTGCTGGAGATTGCTATAGAAGTCATAAAGTACCTGCCTTCCAGAGATTATATGTTAGTATGTCTTCCAAAATAAGGTTTCAGTTCTTTTACCACTCTATCCACCTTTGAATGGAATAATATGTTAGATACTTACAAGGGAACGTGGGGTCAACAAATGACAGTTTTACAAAAATATCATAGAAATACAGTATGGGATTTAAAAAAACAAAAGCCAAATCTAATTCCATGTTCTGACTACACTAGCCACACCACTTTCAACAGTAACACTACTTCAAATAGGAGATTCTGTCTGCTGGGGACAAGAATGGCCAATGTGATGATGCAAGGAGTCAGAATAAGCCTAATATTTCTTTCAGAAATAATTATTAGCTTTTGATTTCTGATTTGTTCAGAGACTTGATGTTGCAGTTCAGGAAAGCATTCACCAGAGTTTTGGAAAAGACAAGCATGGTGGAACACAAAAATCTTTTCATCTTTGGCCTGATTCAGTATCCCAATCCCTGTGAAGGTAGCCAGTTTCATATTCATGGGCATGAGAAAGAAGGAATTTGCAGCAAGGCTTGAGTCAGATGGAAAAATCACTTTGTGAAATTAGACCTACTGAATATTGTAGGATTCCTATAGATGAGTCAAGTAGTTAACTCATACATAAATGCTTACCACTGTGTTATCTCGGTTAACCTAATGGTTTTTCTCCTTTTTGTTTTGAATTGTGGATTCATAATAATTTACACACATCTTTTGAGATCTGTATTGCAGCATCTTACATTAGCTCTCTCCTTCTGAAATTCCCCATTCTGGGCTTTATCTATATAGTGTAAATGTAAAGTTAAAATGTTATACTTAAAGGAAAAAGTCTGAAACCATTTTCATGTTAGTCCTATATAACTATGTCATCATGTAGCTTAAAATATCCTCTCTGAAATTAACTGATGTGTTGCAGCAAATTGTTCTCTGGGTGGGCAGAAAGAAATTCTATTAAAGCTAATGAAAAATGCACATCTGTGGCACAAGACCATATCTCCAGAAGATAGAAGCAGTATGTGGAATAACTTTCTTTCAAATTTAAGCCTGATCACTGAGCTCTTCCTATGAGAGAGGCAAGCTCATCAGACTTTGGAGAACTCTGGGAAAGTTTGATACTCTGAAAAATTTTGAAGCAGAAACCTTGTCAAAATAGTGAGCAAATCAAATTAAGTAAAGAATTAGGTTGGTTTTTTTTTTTTTAATATGGCTTGATTCTGACACATAATTTTAATTATTTCTTTTTAATTTCAAATATTCTGAACAAGTTGCACCCAGTCCTCACAAAGCAGAATGACTTTGTTAAGCCTAAATCTCAGGTTTCACCATGTTAAGAAGTACTTTAGATACATTACATACACATAAAATCATTGTTTGTCATTTACAAAGGACAGAGAATCCATTAGTAATATTAGGATCTGTGCTTTCATGAAGGAGGTGTAGTGTTGGTACATCAGAAGATGGATTTACTAGTGGAGCAGAGCCAAACATCTGTGTTTCACTGCATACATTAGTTTTGGTCCCAGAAAACCAGGAACCAACAGAACTGAGCAGAGAACATCAAACTCTACCAGTCAAATATTGCTAGGTTTTTCTTTACAGAGCTTTTTTTAACATGTCAAGGAATAAAAAGTCAATGATGCCTTTAGTATAACCATTATTTTTGTGATGGTTTTAATACAAAAGGATTCTTGTCATTCTGTGGAACCTCTTCATGGCAAGTATGTTTTTATCAGAAAAATATGCTTCTCCCCATCCCTCCCATGATATACACAGTGCTCAAATCTTCTTCGTTTGCTTTCTCATACTCAAAGGTTAACTCAGGGGTCTTTGGAATAGCTGAAGCGCTGTTTTAGCCAGATAGAGGTTGAGCTTAGTCCTTACGACTGGACCCTGAATTAACTTCTGGACTTCTGAGGAATAAATTTGCAACTCTTAGAGATTCATTTTGGCCTAAGATAGCTTGCAAAATTAATGAAAGCCAGGACATTATTTCAGAATGAGATAAATGTTCCTCTTCAAATGGATGTTGCGGATGTCCATGGCAGTGTTCAAGGCCAGGGTGGATAGGCCTTTGGACAACCTGATCTAGTGGAGGGTGTCCCTGTCCATGGCAGTGGGGGCTGGAACTAGATGATCTTTGAGGTCCCTTCAAACGCAAACCATTCTGTGATTCTGAGATTCTAAATAGAGTGCTTATGACTAATAACCAAGAATATTCATTGCTACAGACACTAGAGACAGCTTTCTGAATATGGCCTTTCTTCATTACTGTGTCTCTGTATCTATGATTACCTTATCTGTAATTCTCCTGTAATTGTTGATAATCTCTTAGAGACCAGCCCTCTAACTTTGGCACAGACTGTAAGCAGGAGTCACCACTGCATATTTCTGTCATTAAGATTTCCTCTGCCAAGGCTCACACACACTGTATTTTCAGAAAAAAAAAAAAAAGTATAGTGCCTTTTCTTGAATGCAAGATGGGAACTTGGGGGACAAAGTCCATCACACTGTAAGTGAAGACAAGGTTCGTGACCTTGAAACTTGAGTATCCCCAAGTGCATAGGACATGATGAGATGCACCCAAGAATCCCAAAGGAATTGGCTGATGTAGTTGCCAAGCCACTCTCTATGATACTTGAAAAGTCATGGCAGTCAGCTGAAGTCCCTCATGACTGGAAGAAGGGAATAATTACAGCCAGGTTTTTTAAAAGGGTACAAAGGACAATCCCGGGAACTATTGCCCTGTCAGCCTCACCTCTGTGCCTGGGAAGATTATGGAATAGGTTCTTCTAGAAGCTATGCTAAGGCACATGGAGGACAGGGAGGCAATTCAAGACAGCCAGGGTGGCTTCACCAAGGACAAGCCCTGCTTGACCAACCTAGTGGGTTTCTACAATGGAGAAAAGAAAGCTCTGGGAAGACCTTATAGCAGCCGTCCAGTACCTGAAGGGGACCTGCAGGAAAGCTGGGGATGAACTGTTTATAAGGGCATGTAGCAACAGGGGCAATGGTTTTAAACTAGAGCAGGGTAGGTTTAGGTTGTTCATTATAAGTTCTTTATTAGGAGGGTGATGAGACACTAAAACAGGTTTCCCAGAGAGTTAGGGGAGGCCTCATCCCTGGAGACTTCAAGGTCAGGCTTGATGAAGCTCTGAGCAATCCAATCTAGTTAAAGGTGTCTCTGCCTACTGCAGGGGGATTGGACTAGATGACCTTTAAATGACCCTTCCAACCTCACACATTCTATGATTCCGATGGAAGTGAAGTACTTGAAAGCTGTTTCTTCTTCCTTCTGACTCTGTTCCAGCTGTTTGATGCCATGTCTGTAAGTTATATATCATTAACTACAAACCAGCAGAAACAGTGTTTGAGGTCAATCTGTATGTCACTTATTTTTAGCTTTTTTTGGCACCATAATATAACTACCCAGCTCAAAATAAGTGCAATGACCTATGTTTCTTCAAATCACAAGGTCTCACTTCACCATAATTTGCATGAAAAATAGTATATACTCTTTTTTTTTTTTTAAGAAAAGAAGACAGGATTACAAGGAAAAAAGAACAGATGCATAACATAAGCAACATAAACTTTTTTTTTCCATAGTGGCTTTTTATCTTGCCTTTCTCTTATGTCTTGCCTTTTCTATTCATATAACAAGACAAATATGATGACAATTTATTTGTTTTCATAGTCAGTAATTCTGGGATTACTTTTTAACTTTGGGATTTTTTTTTTTAACTGTGGGAGAACAGGGGTAAAACCAAGAAGTATATTTCATCTGGCAAAGTAGGGTTTTTTTTATTGTTTGTCTTTTTTATTATTCAATTCTTAGACATTTCAAGAGTAGACATGAAGTTTATGAGTCTAAATGTTGAAAGTAAACAGAATTCAAGCTTCTACATTTTAAAAACACTTTTAAAACCAGAACTTCAACTCCAAAGTCCTATAAAAGTTTTGTGTATTTTACCATTCTCTCTTCTGCAGTATTAATTGAGTTTAACCAAAATATTTAAATACTGCATTTATTAGCAATTTAGGAAAAACATTTTCAGATATTTAAAAATAAAATGTCCATTCAGTTTTCTAGTAACATATTGACTGAAATCAGAATTGTCATTAAACTAGTATTTGGGATTTCCAGTAACTCATCCTTTGATATATGAATGTAAATACCACTCATTATCAATGTTCATGACAATTAGAAGACTGCTTTGTGTTACCTGCTACAGAAAAAAACAGTAGAGGAAAGAAGCTATGCTTCCAAAGGAAACACCTAGTCCAGAATTAAAATCCTGGACCCTGAATGCTCCAATAAATCAGCTCTGCCTCACATCATGTCCTGACTAAGGCCACTGTTCACCTTTTCCAACAATTTTGTGCTTTATTGCATAGACTGAGGAATCTAGAAAACTTCACAGATGTACTTTATGATATAATGTATAAAATTTAGAATGTATAATAAATAATATAGAATATCAAGTGTGCAATTATACTATATAATCCACAGTGTACATATAGCTATACCGAATATAACATGTATAGAATATATGTGGCACATGAGATATACATAAATATATATAACTTTCAATATATTTATATGCATACATTTACTATATAGGATATCATATGTAACAGTCTCACCCTTTAAAACCATTTAAGTTTATAACTTCTGATAAGGCTCACAAGCTAAACATGGACATCACATAATTGAATATTATACCAGGCAACATAAACCTCAATTGGTGGAAGAAATTTAGCTGCAATAAATGCCTTTAGCTTCACCTTTTACTTTGGTTGAAACTCCTGGAACATCAATGTTAGAACTGATTTCACTGGGGAAAAGACATTATGCACTGGAAAAGATTTATGTCAACACACCAATTTTCTATTCTTTTTTTTTTTTCTGCCCTGAGCTCAAGTGGAAGAAAAAGAATTGTCTGTGGGAAAGTTACAGCACTTCCAAGTTTACATAATGTGCTGTGGCTGCTCTCAGGTTGGCTGCAGATCGTGGAAGCATCAATAAATTTGGTATCTCAGCAAAATAGACAAGTTCTTTATAGTGATCTTTTCATGACCATAATTTGCTGTTTTCCCACTAGAGTATTTCATAATAAAGACTTTGAATTTGTTCCCTTACAGAAGACTACATAGGTGAGGCATATTTTTTTCACTAAGTACCTACAATAAGGTCGGGAAAATTAATTCTCTTTCATGGAGACCAAAGTTCATATTGATTATATGTTCAAATAAACTATAAAGGAATATACAAATAGGCAGTATTTCATAAATTCTCACTTGGGTATCCAAAGAACCTATCTGAAAATGCAAACAATATTGTAATAGCATTCTGATTGATCCCTTACTCATTCTTGGGTGTTCTTCATATCTGCCCCTCATGAAATAGTGTTATGGGGGCCCTAATTATGTTGTTTATACTTGATTATTGTAGTGAATGGGTTAATATTTTGTTCATTGAAACAAAGTATGAATGACAGGAAAACACTTAGCTTCTAATATTAGTTCTAATATCAGGGAGGTTGCTGACTTATATCTCGAAACCCGTCACAACATCTGCTGACACATTTCGAAATCGGTCACCACATCTTAGTTTGTAAAAAAATAACTGTGAGGAATTATGGACCAGGATATTGTTTATTAAGGCTTATGCCAGCAGCTACCAAAAATGTGCAATTGCTTATGCAAGCTACCAGACACTGCTTGTCCAGGATAAGGTAACAATTGCTTACACAAACTAAACCTGCTTGTCCAGGATAAGATAACCACAATTGCTTACACAAACTAAACCAGATACCGCTTGTACAAGATAACCAGATGTCCAGGAGCCACAGATAGGACAAAGGAGGAAGACTTCTTACTCCGGCCTCAAAGACCACCCAGAGGCAGAAAACAACCCCCTAACAACAACTGAAGCATACGCACAGTACCTCCACTACTTCATGAACACGGAAGTAAAAAATATATAAAAAGGGACTGTTTGAACTGATCAGCACGGCAGTTGGCAGAGCGCAGACTCTCCTGCCGTCCAGCGCTGTCTTTGCTCATATTCTACTTGCTATAATTAATAAAATTCTAATTGGATTATGATCCATTGTAGTCTCAATTTATAACAATTATGAAGTTAGAGGAAAAGAAAATAAAACCTTACCTCATAATTTACCATTTTATAGCAGTGGGTTTATTTCCTGGTTTGATAAATACCTGAACAATATCAAACATACTTTAAAAAAAAAACAAACTTGACTCATGAGTTCTCATCTTATTTTATATGGATTTTTTTGCCATGTCAAAAGTGCAGACCCATAATTATCATTATACTCTGCTAAAATATTACACATCTGGCTACATGCCTTTGGCCTTTACAGCAGAAGATGTCCCTTTCTCCAAAATAAAGCAAACACCAAACACAGAGACATCCCCATATTAAGCTTCAAAATTGCAGAATTTTGATCTACCTGCATCTCCCGAATCAAAGGCGCTACTGGCAGCCAGCAGAAAGTCACTTCACTCCTCTTAACACGAGTTTAGAAGCCTGATTGTAAAGAAACCTCCGAGTGAAGTGCTCCTCAGGCACATGCTGCAGTTGCAGGCTCAGCCATCTCCCCTTGCAAAGAGTTCTATCCCTCTCAGGAGTTAGGGGGCATTTGCTCAGAATGATCTGTTAACAACTGAGCAAACTGTTATCCCCTCTCCTGGCTGATGCAGCAGCCTCGGGTCAGCTTTCAGAACTTTGAACCACAACATTCCTATCCAAAAGGTTGTCCCACCTTAGGGGTGGCTTTCCTTACCATGACAAAGCACTAAACCAGGAACAAATTCACATCTCTAATGAACAAGAGGCCAGGCACAGAGAGCTGAAACAAAGCATCATCAAGCCCAGTTTCATTTTTCCAAACAACTCCCTAGCAAACCTCTTTAAACCCAACACAAATGGCATTGTGGCCGGGAAGATTTTATTTCCAGCCCATTCGTAACAAATCAAACCAGACTCCACAATGACCTGTGAGCAACCCAGGAAAGAGGCCCACAGTGCACAGAAAAAACCCCACAGCCACAAAGTCATAAGGACGTTATGCAATTAAAAGATTTATAAAGACACCAGGGTGTGCGAGATGTTTCAAGCAAGTTTCCTTGGGCTGCCACTCAGGACCCAGCGGTTTCAAATGAGCCAAAACCAGCCCAAAGGACAGGCAGCCTCACAAGCCCCTCTGGCCATTCCACACACAACACTGAACTCAGTTTCATTTACTTTTTCCTTCTCTAGGGCCCCGATCATTCCAATTTTTAATCAGCATTTCTAATGGACGTTGGGTAAATTGCTCCCTTTTCTTCTGGTCCCGGGGTCTGTCGTCTGACCCACCTCGGAATTTCACTCCAGCAATTCCTACAGCCCTCAGTTACCCGTAAGAGTGTCTTGCAGGGGGCTGGGGACCTGTCACCCCCCCGAGTCCTATAGGACTCGCTTCGGCCCTTCCCTGACGAGTCCCTGGCGGGAGATCGGAGCCGCGGTCAGAAGAACCTCCGCACTCGCTTCGGAACCACGTTCCGTCTCAGTCGCACTCTCACACACACAGGCAACCGAATCCCACCCAACCCAACGCTACACGCAAAATACTTACGACTCTGTCGTCTTCACTCGGCCCCAACCCCATGGGCCGGGCCGACGGACACGGCTCCTGCCGGCCTCGCTCGGGCAGCCGAACGGAACCCGCCTCACGCTGCACGACTGGCGTCTCCTTTGGGTCTCTGCGCGCACAATTCCGGGCACAAAAACCTGCTGCAGCCGGCAAGGGAGCTCGTAAAAATCCGATTCTCAGGTTCAGGATGGCGTTAGTCCCGACCCGAGCAGGAGCCACCGAATGGCGCGGCGCCCCTCCTAGATCACCTCAGCGTTCAGTACTAGAGCCATCCCGGACGAGCCCCCAGTTGTTACAAGTGACTCGGTCCCAAACAGGATTAGAACCAAACGGAACGATTTATTAAACGAACAAAGGCGAGCAGACGGCACCGGGCTGCAGGCGCAGCGCCGGGTGCTGCGGGAGGCTCCGCTCCGCCAGGCTCCGCTCCGCCAGGCCGCACCCCGTACAGCCCCAGCCCCTGGCTTAGATCTCTTCCAGGGCCAGCACCGCCCGCAGGCCCCACTGACAGGCTGGAGCGCCCGCCAGGACACCCCCACCAGGCATCCTTTAGGGCAGCTTTAGCTTTTGTCTTGCTAACAAAGTCAGGCAGCTGGTTCTGCAGACTTGAGGCAGATTTCAGGAGCCTTCCTATTCTTCTGTTCCTCTTCATCACCTCCTCCTCAGAGACAAGTTGTTTCTCCTCAGGTATCACAATGCACACAATGTGCTAACACTGTGGTCCTTTAGGCAAAGCTTTGCACATCCTTTATCTAGTTTGTTGCTGCTTCAACATCCTTCATTCAGCACATGCAAGAATCTTAAACTGTCCCTCCCAGGCCCCTGGCCATACAAGGGTAGGTCATGATGCACCCCCAACATGATTCCATATTAACACGAATCAGATGGACATATATCACACTAGGCAAGCAATTGTACCAGCTGGAGCATCTAAACATGCTGCAGTCCAAGAGCAGAAGTTCACCTCGAGGCTGTTAAATGCAGCAGAGCTTTGAGGCTGCAGATACCTGTCGCTGGCTGCAGCGTAACACGGAGCCAGGAATCTCCAGGGAGGGAAAGTTGCCCTTAAATATTGCTTTGAAGTTTCAGTGAGTGGGGGTGGTGGCACGAAGCCTAATGCGGTCACTGGACTGCTGTCAAGTGCTGGCTCTGCCGGAGACCCCATGGCCAGGGCCAGAGACCCCATGGCCAGGGCCGACACACCTAAAGCAGTTGGATGGCAGGTTTTCTGGCACTCCCATGGCTGCAGTCATTCAGCATTTCCAACTCACTGTTCCATTTCAATGTGTTAGAAATGCCAATGGTCCTAAAGAAAGGACTTGAGCTAGAAACATTAGTGAAACAGTAATTTATTATACATTCCTGCAAGAGCGTGTGACCTAACTAAGTAGGCACAGCTTTGGTCAGAGTTTGTAGCACTGTGGAAAATGCTGGGAAATGTTGCTTTTGCAAATTGAAAAGGGTTATTGTATTTTCTGTAGAAGAATTTATATATAGAAACTCTTGATTAACTGAACCAAACTAAACTTTATTGGTGTACAGAGCTGTAACAACAATAGAAACCAGCCACCACCAAAACCAAAACCAAAACCAAAATAGCAACAGCTCCTAACAGTGCATAGAATTCTATCAGACGGCATCTGCAACCCTGCGAGGAGAAGCATGGGGCCTCTGCCTAGAAGGAAAGTGTTATAAATTGAGACTACAATGGATCATAATCCAATTAGAATTTTATTAATTATAGCAAGTAGAATATGAGCAAAGACAGTGCTGGACGGCAGGAGAGTCTGCGCTCCGCCAACTGCCGTGCTGATCAGTTCAAACAGTCCCTTTTTATATATTTTTTACTTCCGTGTTCATGAAGTAGTGGAGGTACTCTGCGCATGCTTCAGTTGTTGTTAGGGGGTCGTTTTCTGCCTCTTGGTGGTCTTTGAGGCCGGAGTAAGAAGTCTTCCTCCTTTGTCCTATCTGTGGTTCCTGGACATCTGGCGGTTATCTTGCACAAGCGGTATCTGGTTTAGTTTGTGTAAGCAATTGTGGTTATCTTATCCTGGACAAGCGGTGTCTGGTAGCTTGCATAAGCAATTGCACATTTTTGGTAGCTGCTGGCATAAGTGATTTCATATTAAGCTTAGCATAAGCCTTAATAAAAAATACTCTGGTCCATAGTTCCTCACAGTTATTTTTACAAAATAAGATGTGGTGACCGATTTCGAAATGTGTCAGCAGATGTTGTGACGGGTTTCGAGATATAAGTCAGCAACCTCCCTGATATTAGAACTAATATTAGAAGCTAAGTGGTTTCCTGTCATTCATACCTTGTTTCAATGAACAAAATATTAACCCATTCACCACAGTATCATTACTTGGTTGAAATACTGATTGCGGGAAAAGACTTAGACGTTGAAAGTTTGATTGATGAGTGAACTGCATTTGAGAAGCAAGGGGTTCCAGGGAAAATTCCAAGGAAGCCAGTGTGAAAATATTTGGATGTTCAAAAGTTGCATGAATTGTTTCATCAGTCTGCTAAGGTGCTTTAGCTACAATACCACTTCTTTGTTTACTGAGGCTAAAGGGGTTGCACAGTCACCTGGACTGTCAGCAATTCCCCAGCGGCCTTGCCCCTGGCCTGAAACCTTGTGGCACAGGCACACGGGAGGTTTTGGACGGCACAAACGCGGGAATCCAGTAACCGTGTCCAATGCCATGTACCCCGTGAAATCAAAATGGACAACAGCCCAGGATATACAGCACAAACAATACAAACCTCTTTCCAATTGTGGGACATTACCTATGTTACAGGGACACCACATTGGCCTGCAGGTCAGGCCATGGTGGAACGTATGAATCAAACTCTCAAGTGTTTTTGCTTCACAAACAAAAAGGGGGAGAGAAGGACATCTCTCCAGCTGATCAATTAAACAAAGCTCTGTATGTTTTGAGTTGTTTATGTCTGCCACAGAACAGCTTGGTACCTCCAATGTGAAATATGCAGGAGGTTTAAAAGGAGGTTTAAAAAAAAAAAAAGAAAAGATGAAAAGAAAAAAAGTCAATGTCAAGTGTTAGTAAAAAATTAAATTACAGGTAGTAATTTGGGGAAAGGAGATCTGGCTGTGTCATTACAGATGCCATGGATCCAGAAAAAAGCAAGCCTGTGTGAACCAGGCGGAGATCCTGTGACACGCGGAAAACACACTTTACAACTTAGAAAGTTATAAAGAAGGTATGTTTAATCGCCGGCGGACGCACGGGGGATAGCTCCTCCAAAGACGTGCGCACCCGGTACAGTAACGCACTCATATTTATACCGCAAATTGTTACAAAATTCATAAGGTCGCCCAACCCGCCTATACATATGCATGGCCTGCCCCGCTTCGTATTAAAATGAGCATTTCCATAGTCTCCTCCTAGTGGCGCAGGCGCAGTGTCTTTTGAGGGTGGTCGTCGGGGGGTCCCAAGATGAAGGCTCAAAGTCTTCCTCAGAAATAAACTTTTCACCTTTCTTCTTGACGCATGCGCACTAGGCAAGCTGGGCTTTTATCTAAGCAGGGGGTAACACCAGGCGCCCGTTATCTAAGCAGGGGGTAACACCAGTCCTTGGGAGTTTCCCGTTATCTAAGCAGGCCATCCATGGAATAAAGGGTGTGACATTCTTACTGGCCAGACCCTCAACCATTTAATTCTATAACAAACATTCCTATAACCTTCCTATAACCTAACATTCCCATATATAACATAACATTCCTATAACATTCCCCGTTTCAATTCCCCCCTTTTCTACAAAGTTAGTAAATTCTTTTACTACATATCCCTCCAATGTCATGAGACTTTAGTTGATATGCGCTCAATGTCATAAAGTATGCAATTGGTTACATGGTGCCACGATTCATTCATTCCCTTGTAGATTGCCCTTTTTCTAAAAGCTCTTTTGTATAATGCATTGGAGACATTGTATGCTGGTCTCAACCACAATACAAAATCCAATAATGATGATTATTATCATAATGAGGTGTCTTACCCATATCCATGGTACTGATATCCAAGATGTCAGTTATCCCCAAACCTCAGCAAACCTCCAAGAAGTATCATCTTTATTTATTCCTATTCCAACTTACAGATAATACTTCATATCCTGCTGATTGGGGTTTGGTAAAAGCACATTGCAAGAGCACTGACTCCCCTTCGGCAACTTCATATTGTTTATGTGGGGCCCATACTTCGAATCCGGCACCAATGTATACCAGGTACATACTTACAAACACAGTCACATGAGTTATCATCGTTGGAGTTGCCTCTGTAGTCGGATCTTCAAGGGTCCAGCAGGCTCACTTCTCCACCTTCCTGGGGCCTTCTTTCTGTTAATACCAATAGATATCTGTACCCCCCTTTTCTTGGAAGTTCCGAGAAATCAATTTGCCAATGTTGTCCCGGCCCCTTTCCTCGTCCAGTTTGACCCATTCTCAATTTTGGTGTTTGATTCAGTACGTCACTTGCAGGTTATTGTTGGATACAATGGGGAATTCACTATTGCAGTTTGGAAGTATGACCACACTGATTACAATCACAAAAGATCCACAAAATACTCTTATTACAATCACTGTGGCTTCCCTAAAACATAGGATCACAGCTCTCAAGCACACAAAATATTACCCATACATTAGTCACTCAGAACGACACACTTAAAACCTTAAAACATATCAAATAGTCACTTATCCCGTCTCTCAGGTAAGGGTTCCCAATACGTTATCTCAGCCAGCCGCCCGGCTAAGGGGGAAGGGTCTCCTCCTAAGGTTGGAGGAACGGCTCCCAATACGAGCTCGAATGCCAGGGCTTTCATTTGGTTCATTTTGCTGATGTGTGACAGGATGCAGGGCTGGGCCTGACACCTCCGGCCCTGTCTCTTGCATATTCCCATTGTCTTGGCCCATCGAAACCAAATGCGGACCCTTAGGGCTTGTCAAACAGTTTGAGTAGTGGTTTGACTGGGACTCAGGACATATGTCTGTGGAAGGAAGCCAAGGCTTAGCAAGGTTCCATGCAGGTTTTTCAGGTTCTGTGAAGTGCTGGCTTCAGTCTGTTTACACACAACTCAAGTCGGAGCCATCTACACAGCTCCCCATGAGGTGTCTCTGCAGATAAAGAGCTTAAAAGCAGCCCAAGACTGAGTTGTGTATTACAACTCCCCGTAGGCCGCATGCTCTGCCTAGGCACTATTGAAACCTGTGTGTGTAGCTCAGCCTTACATTCCACACCGTGATCTGAGTCACAATTCAACCACTTATATATTACTATTGGCAGATGCATGGGTTTCATCTGCATACTTTAGCAGAGCTACATATTCCTTGGTTTTTAAGTGAACCCTTATGTGAGAGATGGATTTTACCATGATTCTTTTGATACAACTGATAGCAATACTTACTATAATAATGCAAATTATAATAACAATTAAGGTCTGCAGCAGGTTAGTAACCCACTCTGAAAATACCCATCCTATTCTACCAAAAATATTTCCCAACCAAGTGTCCTCTATTTGTTCTTGCAGCTCATGCGTGACTTCAGCTATCTTCTTCCGTGACACCCGGTATCCCTGTAGCCCTAAAAAGTTCAGTAAGCTTACAGTCCAAGAAATGCATACCTCCTTTGTTTTGGTAGCGATTAGGATGTCATCCGCATATTGTAGTATTTGACCTTCTCCTGCATTTTGGTGGTATCACAGATTCTAAGGCCTTGCTGATCGGCCGTTCCGATAAATTTATCAGTGTGCGAATAATCTCTGTGGATTGCCCATCTAGCGCCGCCCGCGGTATCCCTAATGCTAGCGCCTTTTTTTCACAGCTCATTGCGCTGAGATTTGAAATGGAGATTGGTTTGTCGAGGAGGGTGGGGATTATTTCTCTCGAAAAACCGTGCTTGGCGGACCCGGCGCTGCAAATTTGGACCCTCTTCTAACCAGCCTATCTCTCTGCCATAAATCACCATTTCTTGTAATAGCTCCCCCCACGTTAAAACAGGCTGTAGCTGGTTTGGGTTGTGAGCATTACAGTCAATTGTCTGTGCAATCTTTTCCTTTAGGGTTTGCATATAGATTTTCAAGGCATGCAGGAGACCCCTAATCAATGGTTTAAGGCGGGTGGGGTCAATTGGAGCAGCAAGGGGAACACCCTGTCTCCCACGCTCATACATGGCTTGTATACACACAGCCTTTTGGCACTGATTCAGCCAGCCCAGATGATTTAAAGGAGCTAGCAGTTGTTCACCCAATCCTGTCCCTGGTGTAAGGGACGAGATCAGTGCATCTCAAGATTGTCTTATCTATCCCCTGGGCCAGGGAAGAGACATCATTAGATATTGACTGCCTTAGGGGCGGCCATCCTATAATTAGGTACAAACTTCACAGGGGCAATACATCCTGAGAGGGCCACACCTTAGTATCCAAATTTCCCCTATTCACTCTCAGGAGGTCACACTGTAGCTACACAGTTATGTTACAAACTTCACAGGGGCAATACATCCTGAGAGGGCCACACCTTAGTATCCAAATTTCCCCTATTCACTCTCAGGAGGTCACACTGTAGTTACACAGTTACGTTACAAACTTCACAGTCAGACCACTTCTCATTCATTCATTCATTCATTCACTCAGGTCACTCACACAATAAACAGTTACACTCAGTTA
Organism: Gallinula chloropus; assembly: GCF_964237585.1. Lineage (NCBI taxonomy): Eukaryota > Metazoa > Chordata > Aves > Gruiformes > Rallidae > Gallinula > Gallinula chloropus. The sequence goes on along the minus strand of NW_028168076.1, from coordinate 109,672 downwards.
TAGCAAAAGGACGCACGTGCAATAGAACAAGACAAAACAGTACACAGATGACTCGAGTCAACCAGTTACCAGGTACTAGACGCATGGGCCATAAGTCACAGTTCAGTGACCCCCCCACTACTCTAGCACTTCCAGGTCCAGGACAAGGGGACTCCGTCGTGCGCGAGACGTCTCTCCGCGACTTATAGACCGCCCCGATCGCGATCACACTCAGTTAATACAGGTGCACGATACGGGTGCATGATACGGGTGCACGATACGGGTGCACGATACGGGTGCACGATCCCAGAAATATTATTTCACATACCTTGTCCGCAAAGAAGATGGTCCTTGTCTACCCCTGTAGTGACCAGCTGAGAGCGGAGTCCCTCCGAAAAAAGTGTTTCGGGCTGCAGCTAGGGCGTCCGCACCTCAGGCGGTCCTGCAGCCAGGCAGAGGAGGTCCCATCTGGGTCGCCAAAACTGACACGCGGAAAACACACTTTACAACTTAGAAAGTTATAAAGAAGGTATGTTTAATCGCCGGCGGACGCACGGGGGATAGCTCCTCCAAAGACGTGCGTGCCCAGTACAGTAACGCACTCATATTTATACCGCAAATTGTTACAAAATTCATAAGGTCGCCCAACCCGCCTATACATATGCATGGCCTGCCCCGCTTCCTATTAAAATGAGCATTTCCATAGTCTCCTCCTAGTGGCGCAGGCGCAGTGTCTTTTGAGGGTGGTCGTCGGGGGTCCCAAGATGAAGGCTCAAAGTCTTCCTCAGAAATGAACTTTTCACCTTTCTTCTTGACGCATGCGTACTAGGCAAGCTGGGCTTTTATCTAAGCAGGGGGTAACACCAGGCGCCCGTTATCTAGGCAGGGGGTAACACCAGGTGCCCGTTATCTAAGCAGGGGGTAACACCAGGTGCCCGTTATCTAAGCAGGGGGTAACACCAGGCGCCACCAGTTCTTGGGAGTTTCCCCGCTATCTAAGCAGGCCATCCATGGAATAAAGGGTGTGACATTCTTACTGGCCAGACCCTCAACCATTTAATTCTATAACAAACATTCCTATAACCTTCCTATAACCTAACATTCCTATATAACATAACATTTCTATAACTTTCCCCGTTTCAATTATAACATTCCTATAACTTTCCCCGTTTCACGCTCTTGCAGGAATGTATAATAAATTACTGTTTCACTAATGTTTCTACCTCAAGTCCTTTCTTTAGGACCATTGGCATTTCTAACACATTGAAATGGAACAGTGAGTTGGAAATGCTGAATGACTGCAGCCATGGGGGTGCCAGAAAACCTGCCATCCAACTGCTTTAGGTGAGTCGGCCCTGGCCATGGGGTCTCCAGCCCTGGCCATGGGGTCTCCGGCCCTGGCCATGGGGTCTCCGACCCTGGCCATGGGGACTCCAGCCCTGGCCATGGGGTCTCTGGCCCTGGCCATGGGGTCTCCAGCCCTGGCCATGGGGTCTCCGGCAGAGCCAGCACTTGACAGCAGTCCAGTGACCGCATTAGGCTTCGTGCCACCACCCCCACTCACTGAAACTTCAAAGCAATATTTAAGGGCAACTTTCCCTCCCTGGAGATTCCTGGCTCCGTGTTACGCTGCAGCCAGCGACAGGTATCTGCAGCCTCAAAGCTCTGCTGCATTTAACAGCCTCGAGGTGAACTTCTGCTCTTGGACTGCAGCATGTTTAGATGCTCCAGCTGGTACAATTGCTTGCCTAGTGTGATATATGTCCATCTGATTCGTGTTAATATGGAATCATGTTGGGGGTGCATCATGACCTACCCTTGTATGGCCAGGGGCCTGGGAGGGACAGTTTAAGATTCTTGCATGTGCTGAATGAAGGATGTTGAAGCAGCAACAAACTAGATAAAGGATGTGCAAAGCTTTGCCTAAAGGACCACAGTGTTAGCACATTGTGTGCATTGTGATACCTGAGGAGAAACAACTTGTCTCTGAGGAGGAGGTGATGAAGAGGAACAGAAGAATAGGAAGGCTCCTGAAATCTGCCTCAAGTCTGCAGAACCAGCTGCCTGACTTTGTTAGCAAGACAAAAGCTAAAGCTGCCCTAAAGGATGCCTGGTGGGGGTGTCCTGGCGGGCGCTCCAGCCTGTCAGTGGGGCCTGCGGGCGGTGCTGGCCCTGGAAGAGATCTAAGCCAGGGGCTGGGGCTGTACGGGGTGCGGCCTGGCGGAGCGGAGCCTGGCGGAGCGGAGCCTCCCGCAGCACCCGGCGCTGCGCCTGCAGCCCGGTGCCGTCTGCTCACCTTTGTTCGTTTAATAAATCGTTCCGTTTGGTTCTAATCCTGTTTGGGACCGAGTCACTTGTAACAGCTGGGGGCTCGTCCGGGATGGCTCTAGTACTGAACGCTGAGGTGATCTAGGAGGGGCGCCGCGCCATTCGGTGGCTCCTGCTCGGGTCGGGACTAACGCCATCCTGAACCTGAGAATCGGATTTTTACGAGCTCCCTTGCCGGCTGCAGCAGGTTTTTGTGCCCGGAATTGTGCGCGCAGAGACCCAAAGGAGACGCCAGTCGTGCAGCGTGAGGCGGGTTCCGTTCGGCTGCCCGAGCGAGGCCGGCAGGAGCCGTGTCCGTCGGCCCGGCCCATGGGGTTGGGGCCGAGTGAAGACGACAGAGTCGTAAGTATTTTGCGTGTAGCGTTGGGTTGGGTGGGATTCGGTTGCCTGTGTGTGTGAGAGTGCGACTGAGACGGAACGTGGTTCCGAAGCGAGTGCGGAGGTTCTTCTGACCGCGGCTCCGATCTCCCGCCAGGGACTCGTCAGGGAAGGGCCGAAGCGAGTCCTATAGGACTCGGGGGGGTGACAGGTCCCCAGCCCCCTGCAAGACACTCTTACGGGTAACCGAGGGCTGTAGGAATTGCTGGAGTGAAATTCCGAGGTGGGTCAGACAACAGACCCCGGGACCAGAAGAAAAGGGAGCAATTTACCCAACGTCCATTAGAAATGCTGATTAAAAATTGGAATGATCGGGGCCCTAGAGAAGGAAAAAGTAAATGAAACTGAGTTCAGTGTTGTGTGTGGAATGGCCAGAGGGGCTTGTGAGGCTGCCTGTCCTTTGGGCTGGTTTTGGCTCATTTGAAACCGCTGGGTCCTGAGTGGCAGCCCAAGGAAACTTGCTTGAAACATCTCGCACACCCTGGTGTCTTTATAAATCTTTTAATTGCATAACGTCCTTATGACTTTGTGGCTGTGGGGTTTTTTCTGTGCACTGTGGGCCTCTTTCCTGGGTTGCTCACAGGTCATTGTGGAGTCTGGTTTGATTTGTTACGAATGGGCTGGAAATAAAATCTTCCCGGCCACAATGCCATTTGTGTTGGGTTTAAAGAGGTTTGCTAGGGAGTTGTTTGGAAAAATGAAACTGGGCTTGATGATGCTTTGTTTCAGCTCTCTGTGCCTGGCCTCTTGTTCATTAGAGATGTGAATTTGTTCCTGGTTTAGTGCTTTGTCATGGTAAGGAAAGCCACCCCTAAGGTGGGACAACCTTTTGGATAGGAATGTTGTGGTTCAAAGTTCTGAAAGCTGACCCGAGGCTGCTGCATCAGCCAGGAGAGGGGATAACAGTTTGCTCAGTTGTTAACAGATCATTCTGAGCAAATGCCCCCTAACTCCTGAGAGGGATAGAACTCTTTGCAAGGGGAGATGGCTGAGCCTGCAACTGCAGCATGTGCCTGAGGAGCACTTCACTCGGAGGTTTCTTTACAATCAGGCTTCTAAACTCGTGTTAAGAGGAGTGAAGTGACTTTCTGCTGGCTGCCAGTAGCGCCTTTGATTCAGGAGATGCAGGTAGATCAAAATTCTGCAATTTTGAAGCTTAATATGGGGATGTCTCTGTGTTTGGTGTTTGCTTTATTTTGGAGAAAGGGACATCTTCTGCTGTAAAGGCCAAAGGCATGTAGCCAGATGTGTAATATTTTAGCAGAGTATAATGATAATTATGGGTCTGCACTTTTGACATGGCAAAAAAATCCATATAAAATAAGATGAGAACTCATGAGTCAAGTTTGTTTTTTTTTTAAAGTATGTTTGATATTGTTCAGGTATTTATCAAACCAGGAAATAAACCCACTGCTATAAAATGGTAAATTATGAGGTAAGGTTTTATTTTCTTTTCCTCTAACTTCATAATTGTTATAAATTGAGACTACAATGGATCATAATCCAATTAGAATTTTATTAATTATAGCAAGTAGAATATGAGCAAAGACAGCGCTGGACGGCAGGAGAGTCTGCGCTCTGCCAACTGCCGTGCTGATCAGTTCAAACAGTCCCTTTTTATATATTTTTTACTTCCGTGTTCATGAAGTAGTGGAGGTACTGTGCGTATGCTTCAGTTGTTGTTAGGGGGTTGTTTTCTGCCTCTGGGTGGTCTTTGAGGCCGGAGTAAGAAGTCTTCCTCCTTTGTCCTATCTGTGGCTCCTGGACATCTGGTTATCTTGTACAAGCGGTATCTGGTTTAGTTTGTGTAAGCAATTGTGGTTATCTTATCCTGGACAAGCAGGTTTAGTTTGTGTAAGCAATTGTTACCTTATCCTGGACAAGCAGTGTCTGGTAGCTTGCATAAGCAATTGCACATTTTTGGTAGCTGCTGGCATAAGCCTTAATAAACAATATCCTGGTCCATAATTCCTCACAGTTATTTTTTTACAAACTAAGATGTGGTGACCGATTTCGAAATGTGTCAGCAGATGTTGTGACGGGTTTCGAGATATAAGTCAGCAACCTCCCTGATATTAGAACTAATATTAGAAGCTAAGTGTTTTCCTGTCATTCATACTTTGTTTCAATGAACAAAATATTAACCCATTCACTACAATAATCAAGTATAAACAACATAATTAGGGCCCCCATAACACTATTTCATGAGGGGCAGATATGAAGAACACCCAAGAATGAGTAAGGGATCAATCAGAATGCTATTACAATATTGTTTGCATTTTCAGATAGGTTCTTTGGATACCCAAGTGAGAATTTATGAAATACTGCCTATTTGTATATTCCTTTATAGTTTATTTGAACATATAATCAATATGAACTTTGGTCTCCATGAAAGAGAATTAATTTTCCCGACCTTATTGTAGGTACTTAGTGAAAAAAATATGCCTCACCTATGTAGTCTTCTGTAAGGGAACAAATTCAAAGTCTTTATTATGAAATACTCTAGTGGGAAAACAGCAAATTATGGTCATGAAAAGATCACTATAAAGAACTTGTCTATTTTGCTGAGATACCAAATTTATTGATGCTTCCACGATCTGCAGCCAACCTGAGAGCAGCCACAGCACATTATGTAAACTTGGAAGTGCTGTAACTTTCCCACAGACAATTCTTTTTCTTCCACTTGAGCTCAGGGCAGAAAAAAAAAAAAGAATAGAAAATTGGTGTGTTGACATAAATCTTTTCCAGTGCATAATGTCTTTTCCCCAGTGAAATCAGTTCTAACATTGATGTTCCAGGAGTTTCAACCAAAGTAAAAGGTGAAGCTAAAGGCATTTATTGCAGCTAAATTTCTTCCACCAATTGAGGTTTATGTTGCCTGGTATAATATTCAATTATGTGATGTCCATGTTTAGCTTGTGAGCCTTATCAGAAGTTATAAACTTAAATGGTTTTAAAGGGTGAGACTGTTACATATGATATCCTATATAGTAAATGTATGCATATAAATATATTGAAAGTTATATATATTTATGTATATCTCATGTGCCACATATATTCTATACATGTTATATTCGGTATAGCTATATGTACACTGTGGATTATATAGTATAATTGCACACTTGATATTCTATATTATTTATTATACATTCTAAATTTTATACATTATATCATAAAGTACATCTGTGAAGTTTTCTAGATTCCTCAGTCTATGCAATAAAGCACAAAATTGTTGGAAAAGGTGAACAGTGGCCTTAGTCAGGACATGATGTGAGGCAGAGCTGATTTATTGGAGCATTCAGGGTCCAGGATTTTAATTCTGGACTAGGTGTTTCCTTTGGAAGCATAGCTTCTTTCCTCTACTGTTTTTTTCTGTAGCAGGTAACACAAAGCAGTCTTCTAATTGTCATGAACATTGATAATGAGTGGTATTTACATTCATATATCAAAGGATGAGTTACTGGAAATCCCAAATACTAGTTTAATGACAATTCTGATTTCAGTCAATATGTTACTAGAAAACTGAATGGACATTTTATTTTTAAATATCTGAAAATGTTTTTCCTAAATTGCTAATAAATGCAGTATTTAAATATTTTGGTTAAACTCAATTAATACTGCAGAAGAGAGAATGGTAAAATACACAAAACTTTTATAGGACTTTGGAGTTGAAGTTCTGGTTTTAAAAGTGTTTTTAAAATGTAGAAGCTTGAATTCTGTTTACTTTCAACATTTAGACTCATAAACTTCATGTCTACTCTTGAAATGTCTAAGAATTGAATAATAAAAAAGACAAACAATAAAAAAAACCCTACTTTGCCAGATGAAATATACTTCTTGGTTTTACCCCTGTTCTCCCACAGTTAAAAAAAAAAATCCCAAAGTTAAAAAGTAATCCCAGAATTACTGACTATGAAAACAAATAAATTGTCATCATATTTGTCTTGTTATATGAATAGAAAAGGCAAGACATAAGAGAAAGGCAAGATAAAAAGCCACTATGGAAAAAAAAAGTTTATGTTGCTTATGTTATGCATCTGTTCTTTTTTCCTTGTAATCCTGTCTTCTTTTCTTAAAAAAAAAAAAAGAGTATATACTATTTTTCATGCAAATTATGGTGAAGTGAGACCTTGTGATTTGAAGAAACATAGGTCATTGCACTTATTTTGAGCTGGGTAGTTATATTATGGTGCCAAAAAAAGCTAAAAATAAGTGACATACAGATTGACCTCAAACACTGTTTCTGCTGGTTTGTAGTTAATGATATATAACTTACAGACATGGCATCAAACAGCTGGAACAGAGTCAGAAGGAAGAAGAAACAGCTTTCAAGTACTTCACTTCCATCGGAATCATAGAATGTGTGAGGTTGGAAGGGTCATTTAAAGGTCATCTAGTCCAATCCCCCTGCAGTAGGCAGAGACACCTTTAACTAGATTGGATTGCTCAGAGCTTCATCAAGCCTGACCTTGAAGTCTCCAGGGATGAGGCCTCCCCTAACTCTCTGGGAAACCTGTTTTAGTGTCTCATCACCCTCCTAATAAAGAACTTATAATGAACAACCTAAACCTACCCTGCTCTAGTTTAAAACCATTGCCCCTGTTGCTACATGCCCTTATAAACAGTTCATCCCCAGCTTTCCTGCAGGTCCCCTTCAGGTACTGGACGGCTGCTATAAGGTCTTCCCAGAGCTTTCTTTTCTCCATTGTAGAAACCCACTAGGTTGGTCAAGCAGGGCTTGTCCTTGGTGAAGCCACCCTGGCTGTCTTGAATTGCCTCCCTGTCCTCCATGTGCCTTAGCATAGCTTCTAGAAGAACCTATTCCATAATCTTCCCAGGCACAGAGGTGAGGCTGACAGGGCAATAGTTCCCGGGATTGTCCTTTGTACCCTTTTAAAAAACCTGGCTGTAATTATTCCCTTCTTCCAGTCATGAGGGACTTCAGCTGACTGCCATGACTTTTCAAGTATCATAGAGAGTGGCTTGGCAACTACATCAGCCAATTCCTTTGGGATTCTTGGGTGCATCTCATCATGTCCTATGCACTTGGGGATACTCAAGTTTCAAGGTCACGAACCTTGTCTTCACTTACAGTGTGATGGACTTTGTCCCCCAAGTTCCCATCTTGCATTCAAGAAAAGGCACTATACTTTTTTTTTTTTTTTCTGAAAATACAGTGTGTGTGAGCCTTGGCAGAGGAAATCTTAATGACAGAAATATGCAGTGGTGACTCCTGCTTACAGTCTGTGCCAAAGTTAGAGGGCTGGTCTCTAAGAGATTATCAACAATTACAGGAGAATTACAGATAAGGTAATCATAGATACAGAGACACAGTAATGAAGAAAGGCCATATTCAGAAAGCTGTCTCTAGTGTCTGTAGCAATGAATATTCTTGGTTATTAGTCATAAGCACTCTATTTAGAATCTCAGAATCACAGAATGGTTTGCGTTTGAAGGGACCTCAAAGATCATCTAGTTCCAGCCCCCACTGCCATGGACAGGGACACCCTCCACTAGATCAGGTTGTCCAAAGGCCTATCCACCCTGGCCTTGAACACTGCCATGGACATCCGCAACATCCATTTGAAGAGGAACATTTATCTCATTCTGAAATAATGTCCTGGCTTTCATTAATTTTGCAAGCTATCTTAGGCCAAAATGAATCTCTAAGAGTTGCAAATTTATTCCTCAGAAGTCCAGAAGTTAATTCAGGGTCCAGTCGTAAGGACTAAGCTCAACCTCTATCTGGCTAAAACAGCGCTTCAGCTATTCCAAAGACCCCTGAGTTAACCTTTGAGTATGAGAAAGCAAACGAAGAAGATTTGAGCACTGTGTATATCATGGGAGGGATGGGGAGAAGCATATTTTTCTGATAAAAACATACTTGCCATGAAGAGGTTCCACAGAATGACAAGAATCCTTTTGTATTAAAACCATCACAAAAATAATGGTTATACTAAAGGCATCATTGACTTTTTATTCCTTGACATGTTAAAAAAAGCTCTGTAAAGAAAAACCTAGCAATATTTGACTGGTAGAGTTTGATGTTCTCTGCTCAGTTCTGTTGGTTCCTGGTTTTCTGGGACCAAAACTAATGTATGCAGTGAAACACAGATGTTTGGCTCTGCTCCACTAGTAAATCCATCTTCTGATGTACCAACACTACACCTCCTTCATGAAAGCACAGATCCTAATATTACTAATGGATTCTCTGTCCTTTGTAAATGACAAACAATGATTTTATGTGTATGTAATGTATCTAAAGTACTTCTTAACATGGTGAAACCTGAGATTTAGGCTTAACAAAGTCATTCTGCTTTGTGAGGACTGGGTGCAACTTGTTCAGAATATTTGAAATTAAAAAGAAATAATTAAAATTATGTGTCAGAATCAAGCCATATTAAAAAAAAAAAAACCAACCTAATTCTTTACTTAATTTGATTTGCTCACTATTTTGACAAGGTTTCTGCTTCAAAATTTTTCAGAGTATCAAACTTTCCCAGAGTTCTCCAAAGTCTGATGAGCTTGCCTCTCTCATAGGAAGAGCTCAGTGATCAGGCTTAAATTTGAAAGAAAGTTATTCCACATACTGCTTCTATCTTCTGGAGATATGGTCTTGTGCCACAGATGTGCATTTTTCATTAGCTTTAATAGAATTTCTTTCTGCCCACCCAGAGAACAATTTGCTGCAACACATCAGTTAATTTCAGAGAGGATATTTTAAGCTACATGATGACATAGTTATATAGGACTAACATGAAAATGGTTTCAGACTTTTTCCTTTAAGTATAACATTTTAACTTTACATTTACACTATATAGATAAAGCCCAGAATGGGGAATTTCAGAAGGAGAGAGCTAATGTAAGATGCTGCAATACAGATCTCAAAAGATGTGTGTAAATTATTATGAATCCACAATTCAAAACAAAAAGGAGAAAAACCATTAGGTTAACCGAGATAACACAGTGGTAAGCATTTATGTATGAGTTAACTACTTGACTCATCTATAGGAATCCTACAATATTCAGTAGGTCTAATTTCACAAAGTGATTTTTCCATCTGACTCAAGCCTTGCTGCAAATTCCTTCTTTCTCATGCCCATGAATATGAAACTGGCTACCTTCACAGGGATTGGGATACTGAATCAGGCCAAAGATGAAAAGATTTTTGTGTTCCACCATGCTTGTCTTTTCCAAAACTCTGGTGAATGCTTTCCTGAACTGCAACATCAAGTCTCTGAACAAATCAGAAATCAAAAGCTAATAATTATTTCTGAAAGAAATATTAGGCTTATTCTGACTCCTTGCATCATCACATTGGCCATTCTTGTCCCCAGCAGACAGAATCTCCTATTTGAAGTAGTGTTACTGTTGAAAGTGGTGTGGCTAGTGTAGTCAGAACATGGAATTAGATTTGGCTTTTGTTTTTTTAAATCCCATACTGTATTTCTATGATATTTTTGTAAAACTGTCATTTGTTGACCCCACGTTCCCTTGTAAGTATCTAACATATTATTCCATTCAAAGGTGGATAGAGTGGTAAAAGAACTGAAACCTTATTTTGGAAGACATACTAACATATAATCTCTGGAAGGCAGGTACTTTATGACTTCTATAGCAATCTCCAGCAGTTTAATATTGCTTCAATATTGTTAGGCAATATAGGATTGGTCACGGACAGAATTGAACTTTAACATATTTAGAAACAAAAATATTTTAACTCTTCTTTCAGTGAGTCCTTCCATATTATCTTGATGAATAAACTAATTTTGTATATCGTTTCAGGATTTTACCTGTGAAAGCCTGGACAAATCTTGTGTACTTCTTTCCTACAATACAGGAAATAATACACAGATTGTCCCTAAAACTACATAAACTTCACAGAATCACAGAATCACAGGGGTTGGAAGGGATCTCGAGAGATCATCGAGTCCAACCCCCCATACCAAAGCAGGTTCTTTAGGACAGGTTGCACAGGGAGGCATCCAGATGGGTCTTGAATATCCCCAGACATGGAGATTCCACAACCCCTCTGGGCAGCCTGTCCCAGGGCTCTGTCACCCTCAACGGGAAGAAGTTCTTCTGCATATTGGTGCAGAACTTCCCACGTTCCTACTTGAGGCCATTGCCCTTGGTTCTGCCTCCACAGACAACTGAAAAGGGGCTGTCCATTTCCCCCTGTGTCCCATACTTCAGATACTTACTTAGAATTTCTAATTGACCTAATGGAAACACTCTAAAAAGAAAAAATCTTTTCTGAGAATATTACTGATTTCTTTTGGTTTTCATATAAGAAACAAAAAAATGCTGTCTTTTGGAATTATAATGCAGTAGGGATAATAAAAGAGAACTGTAGCTTAGTCTACTAATACTCAAAGTGTTACCCTCCTTATTTTATTTGGTTTGTTAGTTCAATGTGACATTAATTTAGAAGATTATGCAACTTTAATATTTTTACACATCTCTTTTTTTCAGTCACTGTTAAAGACATTGAGTCAGCATTTCTGTTTTCAGTTCTGTTATTCAAGGATCAAAATGGCAAAAAAATTGAAATAAAATACCCCAAAGTCCACAATTTTAAACAATAAATAGTGGGAAAAAAACCCAAACCCAACAGTACCAATATCTCAATAATGGATTGAGGAAGATATTGGTACAGTAGACATTTTTCCTGTCTGACAGACAAAAAATTTCATCATGATCATTTGGTGGTGGGAGGACCTATGTTCTCAAAAGTCCTAAATTAGTTAATTGCCAAATGTTTCTGACTTCCCAAGATCATAATTTTCCCATGTTTGCCCATTTCAATTCTTATTCAGCTGTTAATATTTGTCAATGGGAAGTGATGTTATGTGGTTTGAAAGAGACTTGCAGGTGCCATGAATTAAATTTGGATCATCCAGATGATTGACATTTCCCCTTTCAATGGTTTTGGTCTCTGGTAAAAGCATCCCGAGTTTAGCAACACAAGTCAGCTTTTATCCTGGAAACTAACAGCCACTGCAGTTCTTAGTAAGACATCTTGAGTACAGGGCATTACTATATGCACGTGGCTTCCAAAAGGGATCTTGCATACATCTGGCTGAGTAGAGGCTTGGTGTCTGTGACTAGGCATTCTAGACTCCAGTAGAGTTAGATCATGGTACCTTGGTACAACAAGGTGCTTTGAGTAAAAGGATAACGTCACTTTATCTGACAAATAGGAAAATATTTTCATTAGGCTTTGAAATTGCTGATGTTGAATCTTATCATGGTTCTCTTTCAATTCTGTCTGTCTGAAGTTACTCTGCTCTTACACAAGTTCTTCATGTTTCCGAATTGTTTATCAAGATGAGAACCATCCCCCAGAACCATATTATGACCTTTAACATATACAGAAATTTACCATTTATCACAGGTTTTGTTTTCCCTCCCTTAGTCAATTTTTTCATGATATTGTGTCGTGAAATTCTCACAAAGGCCTCAATTAGTTTAAATGGAAAAAAAAAATAAATTGCTTCCATGAAATAGATTTTGAGCACAGAAACAGTCACAGTCCTCCTGTTAGAGATCCTCCTACTATATTTTCAGATTTTTACAGGCAGAGGGAAGCTTCAGAAATACCCCCCCTGAAAAACAAGTTGCACAGGTATGACTAAGGAGCACCCAGTAATTGTATAAAGAAGGCTTTTGTTTTTTAAAATACAGTAATTGCCCATTCACGGGTGATGATTAGTCAGGAGAGACAGGTGCTGGGGAATTAGAGGAGATGCATGACTTTTGAGGCATGACAACTGTATGGAGGGACTAAGATCTCTAATATCTTAAAAAACCACTAAGTACTAGTCAGTGTTCTTGACTTATAGAAAATACGTTTTAGGACCTTTACCAAAAAACCCCCATATATCTTTTCTTTACAATCCTGTAAAAACAAAAAATCTGTAACTGTGGGTGCATGGTGATTTTATCTTGAAGTCTTTCAACTGATGAAGAAAGAATTACAAGTACAATTAAAATAAACATTACTATCAGAAAAACTATGATATTTTAGGAAAAACTAAAATTTCCTAGAACCTCTTACAATTACAATATGATCAGCTGATACAATCCACAAAACATTTCATTTTCATCTACACTCAAATATTTTCGATAATGCCTGTGATTAAAATGATAAAAAACACCCCCAGACAGTCTGAAGACTATCTGAGTGACAGCAGGTCAAGTCAGGTGGCCACAGTCAGAAGCAACATGGCAAAGACAGATTATGAAACAGTAAAGAAATCTTGACTCCAATATAATTTGAGTTAACTTTTTGGAGGTCTCATGGTTGTTTGTATATTTTATCTTATAAATTTGAGGCATGAAGTTCAAAGTTATTTATATAATATTGAGGCCTGAGTTGAATATTGGATATTAGCGGAATTATATGGTTAATAAAACCCTAAATACTATGTGGTCTTCTAACCAAAACATCAAATAAGGTCTTGCTCATTATTTTTTTTTCAAATTAGTGAAAACATTTCCTTCATTGCTGCCTACTGCAAGCATCACTGGGGTTTGTGTAATTTTTGTCCTTGCCATTGCTAGATTCAGGGACAAAGAAATACATTTTTTATCTGGGGATAAAAAAATGGATAAAACCCAAAAAATATTTCAAAGTAATTACTCTGAGCTAATCAGATTTGATCTGTAATCTGGAATACTGTCTACTTGTTACAGATATTCTCCTCTCATTGAGCTAACTCTACCACAGTGAAAAAGTTATGAAAACTAGGTTAACACTAAGGACAAAATGGCTTCAACCCTGAATAGCGGCTGAACTTTCAGCCATACATCAGATTGGATACTATCAGCAAAATAATTATTTAATTAAAAGAATTTGTGTAGCTTTTAACAGCAACTCAAAACCCCAAGTTTCACACTGCCTGAAATAAAGGCAACAAAATAAAGTGCCTAGTTTCTAGTAAAGAGAGTATTCTCTCACTGACACAATGCATTTCAGTAACTTTTAGGGCTTAACCTTCACCCTATACTGTACCACAGCGTAGTGAAACACATAGATACAGAGAAATGTGGCTAGCTGAGAAAAAACAAACCCTTTTCCAGAAAACTAAGCTTTAAATAGCTTCTTACCCTAGAAGCTACAGAAATGCATGAATCAGACTAATATATGCATAATGGACTAAAATTCATGTGAATTCATTCTGCAGAGTTACATTGTGTGTACCTAAACAGTCTTTGAGACAGAAGTATCAATGTAATTTAAGGAAGTTTTCCATTTACTGTTTTGTTTTGCATTGTGAAGACTTCCTAGAAAGTTTAAACTGGATTTTTGTAACAGGGGTTTTTTATATTAAACTGAAGTAGAAGATGGAATCACGTAATGCACTCCAGCTGCAAACAGGCATTGGGTCTTTGGAACCAGGCTACAGGGAGTCTGAATTTAAACAAAATAAAATTTTATGTGTATTGTGTGAAGACCATACGTGTAAGTATGAATTTTAGGAACATCTTGAGAAACCTAAAAAAAGTTAGCAATACTGTCATATTAAGGTCTAATATTTGAACTAGTCTGAAGCCAAGTGTAACTACTGCATTCCCAATGTCATAAAACAATTTTTGAAGTTGATAGTTCACAAAATGTCAGATCTTGAGGTTTTTTATTAACCTATGAGTAAATGTTCTCTCCTGTATCCCTGCCCTATGTCATTGAGAGCAGAGGATTCCAGTTAGGGAAGGAATATGCCAAGGTGATGGCTTAATCAAATTATAATTATTTAAAAACTGCTCAGAAGCTTGAAATTGTAGGAAACATTTCTATGGAATTACTGAACATAATTCATATAAGACAAAATGAGTGATAAATACTTCTCAATTAACTAAAAGAACAAGTCCATATCATTTGTGCAACAAATATATATGTAAATATATTTACATTTAAAGATACCAAACTGGATACATTAAAATGGTTAAAAGATTTGATTCCGTCTCAGTTCTTACCTATGTGGGTATTTGTTTTTCTTAATGGCTATGAAAGAAAATATTGGAACAGAGTTCATATATGATAAATTAGATTCTAAATAAATAAGAACTGGGTTTAAACTTCTATCTGATTTCCTGAATTCTTGAGGAACATGAAACATTAATTGTGCATTATTGATTCAACAAGGAAGTGCAATCATTCAAAATCTATAGACCTGCATATATCCAGTGAAGTATCTTGCTCACTACCTTCAAAAGGAAATGAATGAATATCAGCAGCCAGGAGAGTAGTTTCTAAACCTCAGACTAATTCTATGAATGAATGTCCAGAAGTTAAGCCAGTCTTCACCGGAGAGTCTAAACATCTTCCTACAAACACACAAGAGCGCATGAATGTTCATGAAGCAAACACTCAAATAAGAAAGGGATATTTAACAGTGCTTGAGATTCTTCTGAGATTCATGCATTCACTTCCAGATCTCCCTGTGTTTTCTCTGGAAGTCTCTTTATGTTGGAGAAACATGTAGTTGATAGCTAAGGGAAGGTCTTACTGCAGGCATGTCTTTCATGTCTGAGAATGAAATGAGTACAGAGACTGGAAAATATGTAATCTCTCTAGATAGTGCAAAAGAAGGGGGGGAAAAAAAGTCCTTGACTTCAAGAGCCTTAGTAAATGATCACTTGCAAAGCAAGATATGCGTACAAGATAGCTCAAAAGAAATTGGTTATTGGTAAGTAACTTTCCCTTTCTTTGTTATCAGTGCACTTTTCAACTGGGAATAACCACGACGAGATGCTGACTCTAGCTATATTGCTTTAGCATTCTTTTAGTACTGATGTAGTGTCACTTTTGAAATCATTCCAGGCTAAAATAAGCACCCAACTTCTCTGGCTTGGAAAAACTGGCTCCACCATCTTCATCTTGTACCTGAGCTGGGATTTATGTAGCTTTTGGCAAGCACAAACGAGGCTTCTCACCCAAATACCTGAACATATATTTAAGCCAATCACATGCACACATACACACATATTTGCCAAATACCATTGATTTTACTGGCTCATTGTACAACAAGATATATAAAATCTGGTTTCATACCATTTTACTTCTTTTCATGCTGTGTGTATAAAAATCCACTATTTAAAAATATTTCTCACTTCAGAATATATTCTTCATGACATTTATGCTTGTCCACCTCTCCTCAGATATAATATAAACATGATAAATTTCCCATATCCATTATTTGCAAACCTGTATAACTTGTACTAATCTTATACACTTAGCTAAAAAGTTCTGATTTAGAAAGTTGAGGTTTCTTGGGAATTGTTTTACTGCTGACCTATTGCCTAGTGAGAATCTATGCTAAGGGGTACCAGAATGACCATCCATTTTTTGTTCATGCTGATTCAAACACTTTAATGTGCATTATTTTACTTCTAGAGCTCACTGGGGTTCAACTACCACTGTTGAACATCTAATCTGCACACTTGATGATTTCATTATCACTAATTTGTACACAACTATGACCTTCAGTTTTACATCAGTATTTTCTAATGATTAATTTTTAAAATACATTTTGTAGTTTCTAGAAGATTCTGGGAAGCAGTGATCAAAAAGGGAGTGTAAATGCTCCCATAGAAAGGCTCATCTGCTACAGCCTTTCAAAACAGTATCTCCTCCAAGTCCACAGTGTACCTACAACAGGTGCTACACTTTGAAACTGGGAAAACATAGGTAAAATTCAGTGTATAATACATGATATTTTAAAATATTAAGCAAATCTATACTTCTTTAAGATTAAGATTTGAACATAAATGATGTCTGCAATACATTACGCATATTTGTGAGTTCTAAATGACATGTTAACAAGGCCTGAAGAACATATATATACTTATATGTGTTGGTGTAAACTATTTTGAGCAAGCAGAAATCTCTACATTGTTGACGATAACCAATCAAAACTGATCAATTCAGAGCAGAAACTGTGGTTCTGATGAAGGGATTGTCGTGGTTTCACCCCGGCTGAGAGCTGAGATCCACGCAGCTGCCTGCTCTTTAAAGGAAAAGAGGAGGGGGAGAGGTGTGTGGTGGGGGTGAGGAAAGGGAAGGGAGAAGGAAGGGGCAAATAACAACCCAAAACCAAGAAACCAAAAGCCCGTGGGTTGGGATAAGGAGAGTTTACTAGAATAGCAGAAAGGTACAATATTAGAAAGCTAACAGGACTTTAGAGCAAAATTATATGAAGCTGTTGATACCCAATGCAGTGTCTCACCCAACCCACAGCTCAGGCCGTGCCACCCAGAGCCGTCCCGGAACCTGATCATCCCCCCAAAACCGCGCATCCTGGAGCCGCCCCGCTCCTCCTCCCATCAGCCCCCCTTTATACTGAGCAGGACGTAATTGTCATGGAATACTCTCTTTGGCCAATTTGGGGCACCTGTCCTGGCTTTGCCCCCTCCTTTCTCATTAATAGAGAAATATGAAGAGCTGAGAAAGTCCTTGACTGCTTGACCACAACTAAAAACATCAGGGTGTTATCAGCACTGTTTTCATTTTAACTCTCAAACACAGCATTCCATCCGCTGCTACAAATGAAGTGAACTCCATCCTGACTGAAACCAGGACAGGGATTTGAAAAATGGGAAATTTAACTACAGAACTGTAGAATTTTTATATCACAGATTGTACCAGGAAAATGAAGGTTATCAACTGCTGTTCCAATTAATACTGTACTCCCTATGGGATGAACATGTGCAGAGGACCCAAAAGTTCTCTGTGGTACAGCATTAATCTTCTACATGCAGTACAGCTAATGTTGACAGAGCTGTGGCTGTTGTCAGGCCTACTGATGACTTTTGAGTTTTTGACTTCATCTGCCTTCTAGTGATTTGCTCTCTGAAGATAAGTTTGATGAGGAAAAGATAAAAAGTCATCAGCACCTTTAGTTTACAGAGACAGAAACAATGCTGAGTAATTACAGATTATTTTTCTCTAAGAATGTTTTGAGAAATCATATTCCTAAATAATTTCAGAAAATTAGGTAGAAATTTAAAGTTTCTTCAATAATTAGGAATTAGGAGAAGAAAACACTACAAAAGCTGATAGAAAGAAATCCAAAGTAGGATCACAACTGATGAATCATAGAATAGTTCGGGTTGGAAGTGACCTCTGAATATCATCTGGTCTAATCCCTCTGCAATGAGCAGGGACATCTCAAGTCAATCAGGTTGATTAGAGCCCTGTTCAATTATTCAGCCGTGGTTTGTTTCAGATTTAAGGAGAGGAGAATAAACCAGAAGAGATTCACACTGTTAGGCCAAAAACATTGAATAGTGCAGGTCATGAGTTCATTCAAAATGTGTTTTTTAGGAAGACACATATCAGACCACAATAAATACAGAAAATCTTCTATGCCATAAAAAGAACTGCTCAATCATTTTGATATTCTGGACAACTTCTTTTTCCATGGTTCTAATGAACCATGGAATTCTGATTCTATTATTAGCAAGAAATTGGTAACAATCGTTTGTACCCTTACATCTGAAATTTTATTTTGTGGATAAAAGCTGAACTACTTTTTTCTACATAGCTAAAAAAGGAAGGAATGAATAAACAAGCAACTAAAACAAGAAAGAGCAAAGAGAGAGATAAAAGAAGGGAAGCATTGGGACAATCCAAAGGACCTGAATTTCCCTGCATGGAAATCATAAATGTCTTAAAGAATTGGATAAAACTTGGATAGAAAAAAGGTAAAGATAAATTAATGAAGTTTAGGTGATGTCCATGTGGACATTTAGGATGGGTGACAGGTTTCTCAGACCAAACACCTCGCTTAGTATACATGAAAGCATTCCCCAAAATCTATTCTGCATTTATTCTCATTATTCCTTTATTCAAATGCCTGAGTTGGAAACAGACACTCCACAGCTCTGTGCAGTAATCACTTGAAACCACCATCGTCAGAATTGCAAGAAAATGCATTTCTCCTCCAGTAACAGCTGTGGGAGAGATCAAGGATTATCCTCCTAGATTTAGACCATGTCCACACCAGCACTAGTGTGTTACTAGTTACCCAGCCCCAGCTAGGCAAGCGTTTGTGCATCTGGAGATGGCAGACTAACGCAGAGCTCAGAGTGTCAATTTATCCTGTGTGAAATGACCGGGGGAGGGAGACATAATGAACAGCTGCATTGAGCTGAGAAGCGTAGGAGAAGGTGAATGAAAAATAGGAAGATAAGGAATAAAGTGAGAAATAAGAAAGGATAGAAAATGAAAGGACTGTATTCATATGTAGAAAATGTGTGCAAAGTCACTTGCCATTAAACACAGTAAAAATGAGAAGGGACGTCATTGTCCATCTGACTCCATTTATCTGATAATCAACACTTTTTATACTCGTAATCCTGAACTCTCGTTTTAAACCCACATTAATGAGATGATCAGGCATTTCTACAACTGCCTTATGAACCTTGCCAAAGAGAACTCATTTTCTCAGATCATTTGCTGCAGTATCAGTCCATCGTCTCATCCTGACCAGACTGTCTCACCTGTTAGTATAAAATTATGCAGACAAATAAATTAAAGTGCTTTGACATTCCACTACTCTTTTTTTTTTTTTTTTTTTTTTTTTTTTGGCTGAGGAATCTTTGGTCAGTAACCAAATCAGCAGTTTCAAAATATTAGCATTTACCCATTTTAACACAACTAAATTTTCTTTCACCAATCACATAGTTTCATATGTACCCAGGTGTGACTTGTTATGCTCTTCAACATCTTCTCATTCTGAAAATTTTTATTTGTATCTGCAAATCAAGACATTTCCTGTTACCGTCTACTTTTTAAACAAGCACAATGAGGTTCATTTTGACCTTTTAACTCAATGAGAGTTATGCCAGGAGCAGCAGTCTTGCATGACATTTTTGGGGAGGCTTGTGTTTCAGGCATACAGGGTTTGCTACTGTTAAGCCTCAGACTTCTGGTCTCCATCTCAAGTTTTAAAGCACATTACAGTAGGCTACGTGTGCCGACCCTAGCTAAAACTATGCCAGCATTTCCATAATAAAAGCTCTTATTTCCAGAGGTCCCAGCTGTACATTCAGCTGTAAAAATGCGCTAGGCTAAAATTGGATGTACAGGATTCAATGTGGAATTAATACAAATTAAAAAAACATTCCACTTGACTATTTCTGAGCTATAGCTTCTGAAAAAGTAACGGTTTGTGAGATTCCTTTTTGGCCTCTCATCTTGTAAATCAAAAAGTAATTTAACTTTTTCAAAATATTGATGTTATTACGTGATGAGACCAGTTCTGCTTCCACAGGAAGGATTCCTCTATACCTTAGACACGGGGATTTATTTTCATGTATACAAGAGGGCAGCATCTGTAGTTGTTTACCAAGAATTCAAAAATGACACACTGTCATCCTGCCTACACAGTTCACTGCTACTGATGTTTTATGCTCATCAGAATCCTACTCCTGCAAAAGCAAGGATGTGTACATCAATATATAATTTTGGTTTCTTGGCAGGGGGCAGAACTCATAACGCACTCTGTCTTAAACTAGCTGTGGAAACCTTGTTGCTTTTACTTTATTCCTTGTGCTTTGTGCTGTTCTTTTACTTCATTTAGAATAAAGGTAGAAATAATACTAAATAATAGATTAAATTCTGACAGGTCTTCCTATTTCTCCCTAGTTTTATCTCTTTAATTCCATGAAGCTCTCCTAGGCCCATCCTTAACGATCCCATGTAACATGCCTTGCCTGTGTCTTCTACAACCTTGAAGCATACAGTTCTCTTCCACTCAAGCATATTGTAAGGGCTCAGAGGATGTGTCTGTGTGCTCTTTTGCAGACTGGCATGATTGATCTGTCTCAAACACAAGCTGTGTGACAGCACCCCAGTAGTACTTACCAGCTTGAGCCTACTGATTTGTGGCTGATTCAGGGAGCCTCTCACCTCTATCTACCAAGTATCTCATCATCATAACCAGATTGGCATGGAGATGGATGTTCCTTTTGCATCTTGAAAGCCTCCAGTTATGAGGACTCTGACATGTCCCTGGGAAGGTTGGTCAAGTAAATCACTGTAAAGAAATGTATTTCTTGCATTGAACTAAAACATCTCTTGGTGTAACTTCCACCCCCATGTGACTGCTTGTGAAGAGAGAGCCTGCATCCTATTTTCAGTCACCTGTTAAGTACTTTCCTGAGAAAGAAAGGTCCATCAAGCTAAAGTATGATATCTAAGCTCTGGATCAGCGCAACACTGACAGGAAGGAACCTCAACTTTCACCCATGGCAGTGTGCACTTAGAGCCCAGAAAGCCAACTGTCCCCTGGGCTGCTTCACAAGAAGTGTGACCAGCAGGTCAAGGGAGGGGATTCTGCCCCTCTGATCTGGAGTGACGCCCCCTGCAATGCTGCATCCAGCTCAGTGGTCCCCAGCACAAGACAGGCGTGGAGCCCTTGGAGCAAGGCCAGAGAAGGCTGGAGCACCTCTGCTATGGAGGCAGGCTGAGAGAGTTGGGCTGGTTCAGCCTGCAGAAGAGAAGGCTCTGGGGAGACCTTATAGCGGCCTTCCAGTCCCTGAAGGGGCTACAGGGAAGCTGGAGAGGGACTGGTGACAAGGGCAGGGAGGGACAGGACAAGGGAGAATGTTCTTAAGCTGGAGGAGGGGAGAGTTAAATTGGGTATTATGGGAAAAAAATCATCTTCCCAGGGACAGTGATGAGGCCCTGGCACAGGGTGCCCAGAGAAGCTGGGGTTGCCCCTGGATCCCTGGCAGGGTTCAAGGCCGGGTTGGATGGGGCTTTGGGCACCGTGGGCTGGTGGGGGGTTTCCCTGCCCACAGCAAGGGGTTAGAACCAGATGGGCTTTAAGGTCCTTTCCAGCCCAAAGCTGCCTGGGATTCTGTGATTATTTTTTTTCTTGTCTATTCTTATTTGTAGCATTTCCAGTAGGGATTATTTAATCTTATTCCCTAGGTTAATGGAACTAAACTGGTGTAGAAATAACCACAGTAAATACACTACAAGTGCTTTGCAGCCTTTGTGTTCCAGGGGAAAGCTGTGTCTGGCTTGGCAAAGAGCAGCAGTTGGATGTGACAGCAGTGTACAACCTTATTGTTGCTTTGGTGTTGAACAGGGGTATGCAGTGATATGGGGGTGCTTACTTCCTTGCAGTGTCTTATACTTTGTCATCTTAGATTTGGTTTCTTAACTTCCAGATAGAAGCTTTTAAAAGAAAATAATTGAGTACCCAGAAGCTGCTGTTCAGAGACACCTGCAAACAATGGATTTCTGTGGGATTGGTGCATATAAGAGAGCGAAGACAGAGGCCTCTTGTAGGTCTGACAGAGGACTAGAGCTCCTTTTCTGTGGGCTACAATATTCCACGTCATGACCTTGTTTCGATTATAAATGTAGGAAAATTCTGCTGTGTCCCCCAGATGATGAAGGGAACACAGAGCCTGGGTTTCAGTCAGATCTCTGCATGCCAGGTGAGTGTAACTGGCTTTATCCAATAACAGAACTGTTGAATTTTGTTCGGAATGCAGCTTCAAGCTGCTTCTCCAAACTGTTCATCCTCAGTGAGTGGGGTTTCAGGTATACTAAGAATGTGCTTGTCTGAAATGTTTGCCTCATCAGATGAGCTGAACTGTGCTGCAGATGGCCCATGGATTTATTTCCTTGTCATGAATCATGAGGGGTTTGTCAGTGAAGTAAACTCATCAAATACTCATTTCATGATGATCTGTAATGCCTGTTTGTCCTTTGCAGCTACCTTAAAATGAGATGTGTGTGCCTAAACTATCACAGATAGTTTTTTGTTCCTCTTGTGAGCCTTAGAGAGAGCTCTTGGAAGAGCTCAGAACTATTTCTGGACTTCTACAGAGCATTTGCCTTTTGTGAAGTATGGGAAATACCTGTACCGACCTTTGTGCTCCTTTAGATTGAAAAATAACAAATTCCCACAGGGAGAATTTTCCAGACTTTTTCTTTTCCTCCTGGAGCTGTCAGTGTGTAGAAAGGGGGTTGAGCACTGTGTAGGTCCAGAAGGGCAGAGAAGATAGAGGATGGTGAACAGGGACTCTCCACAAAGGTAAAGAACCTGCAAGAATTTAACTGGGGATGGTTCCCTCCATGTGCATGCATGTGTATACCTATGAGATTTAATCTCCAGACCATGAGATCTGAGCCTTTCACATCAGACCGAGACTTGTTCTTCCTCTTCACCTTTTTCTGCTGTTTGTGCTTTGATCCAAGCTGTATTTGAGGAGGAACTGTCACAGAAGCACAGCTGCTTTTGGAAATAAATCAGAAATTGATGAATTCCTTGGTATGTTTTAGTGCAACCAGTCAGGAAGTTTGTGTCATTTCAGTGAGCCTTGATAGAGTGTGTTGAATGCATCACTTCACCTGTCTTAATGTTGTTCTTCCAGAATTCAGGAAACATGAGACCTTCTGGTCAGTTAATGAAAGGATGTGCTTTTCTGAGGCTGACAGCTGACAATGAAATGCACTACTGCAACATCTCTAAGTGGCTCACCAGGAGCAGGAGGCGTGTGAAATGATTAACCCATGTTGAGGGACAGGCTGAATGCTGTGCTGTGATTCTGGCTGGCTGAGGTGATAGGTGAAGCGTGGTTCAGATTGTTCTGGCACAAAATTAACTTTAGGTGAAGCCACTTCAGAGGGGGCACTCAGCAAATTGTGGAACACTTTAAGGAAGGTCCTGAAGAACTGTTCCCTGACTCTGTAGTGCCTGTAGCCTCACTAGTGCCAAAATCATTGATGTCTGACCGCTGTATGTGAGTGGAACCTTGTGGTGATGTGCAGCTGGACTCTGGGACTTGCTCCCACTGAAGCCAAAGGGAGTTTTACTCTTTGGAGAACTCTGCTTATCAGGAAAGCCGATGCTCTCCTGTCTGTCAGGTCAAACTGGTGTCCTTAAAAGGAAGAGGAGGAAGATGTTAATTCCACGTGTGCATGTATTCTGACTGCTGTAATCCACATTTGCTCTTGGGATGCTGTCAGAGGAGGCTTTTGGATGCTGTTTCCTAGTGTTCCTGGAAAGAAATGGGATTGTAAAAATGTTGCCAGATAATGCATTTCCTGCCCTGGGAGCTTGCTCTGGTGGTAGTGTGGTGAAAGTCCTCAGACTGTCCAAGAAAATGCTGCAGCTTTGCACATCAGCAGCTTAGCAAAGGATGTCAGGTTTGTCTGTTAGATGGTAGGTGCTGCTTTTTCTGGTTAGAATAAGTCTGAGCTGCTATTGAACTTAGGGATATCTCAAAGTTTAGCAATTTCTATGTTGTATAAATGAACTTTGGTTCCAGCCCTGTTAAGAGGGAAATTTGCCATTAGTTGCGTTGGGAGCTTAAGGCTTGAATGCAGAGAGTGCCTGTTTGAACACTTGGATTATTCTGGTGTTAAAGAAAATTTATCTGAATTCAGTGCTTCTAGTTTAGAAGCAAAAAGGACATTGTTTTGGTGCCTTAATCATGAGCTTAGAATATAAATGACAGAGATGAAATCGCTGACATTAGGTTTTGCAGGTACCATTTGCTCTTTGGTAACTGGGGCAGCGTTGTGTTCGATACCATCATCCTGTGTTTTTCAGGAGAGCAGCTCTGAATGGCTGGAGAAGTCTTCAACATCAGACCCTTGCAGCCATATGCTGTCACTCAACAGTTGCTGCAGGGGAAGCCTACGTGTGCTAATGGAGATGCCAAAACTGATCTAGGTCATATTCTAGATTTTACCTGTCGACTCCAGTATTTCAAGGTGAGCCATGTTTGCACAAGTACTGGCGGTGTTTCTGCCAGAGTGATGGGATTCTTGGCATGCTTCTGGAGCCTAGTTAGAATGCACAAGATCTTTACTGGCAGTAAACACCTGTAAGCATTTAGAGCTGGGTGTTAAACAGGTGCTTATTCTACCAACCTTCAACATAGTTCTCTAAGGAAGACGTTGATTCTGCCATGTGATGTCATCTCTTCAGCGGTGCCCTCTAGGGTTTCTGTGACAGAGCCTTACTGGGTGCTGATAGGCAGGAAGGAGGCAGGAAATATTCATTTCAGCCTTGCATTCTTTGACAACACTATGGCTAGGCCAGTGCATACAGATGCATACATGCATGTGTGTGTAAGTCCTGTCCCCTTTCTCACCTTTAACTGTATTGGAAAGTTTAAAAAACCCCAAACCAAACTAACAAAACCATCAGTTTTAGAGATGAGTGGCCCAGAATTTCCAGGAAAAATGCCATTACAGAACAAATGTAAAATGGCCTCAGATAACTTTTGTCTGGAACCAGTTTGATGTTTTGTTCTTCTACCAAATCAGTGAATTACAAAGACTTGTGCTGAGTAGCTTTTTTAACACTGCTTGCTACAGGTCAGTGTCTTTTCAGCCCTTTTATTACATGAAGAATTTCCTTGTAACTGTGTGGTATGTTCAAAGATGAAACGAAGCAGTGGTTTGGGTAAGGTGCACTGGAGGGCTTGGAAAGTTTAGAAAGCAAAACCACAGCTCTACTGTTATTCCTGTGGATCTTCAGTTGCCTTTGCCATCCTCTGTGTGTAGAACCTGTTGTTCAGAGGATTCTCTGGGTGGAGAAGAACATATGATTTAGAAAAATATTATATACAGCATATTATTTAGAAAAATACTTGAGAGTTTCTGGCCCTTCTGAAAGCTTGTGTGTGGGAGCCTTCAGAGTTTATAAGATATATGTAAGACCAAAAAAAAAACCCCAAACCTTAAGAGATTTCTCCCAAAATTTTATTCACAGCAACCAGAACTGCAACCGCCTGCCTTTTGCACTGGTGCCATGTGCTCTGGCCAGAATGCTATGGGCACATGGGAAAACTAGATGCCTTTTTATGAGATGGTCTAATGCTTTCTTCAAACCCATCTTGTCAGTGCCTTGGACTTCATCCCCTGGGCTGGAATTGAAGACAGTTCTGTCCTGGAGGATCCAGGTGTTTCAGGGAAGCTGGTTTAGTGAGTGCCACTCTGGCTTGATCAGCTGTGGATGAAGCCTTGCTCAGTCTTGTCTGTGGGATTTGAGTGCCCCATGTGCTACAAAATACAAGCACCAGGTGGCAGCTTAAGTTCAGTGCCTCAAGTTCAGAGCACTTAGCTGGAGTAACTGATGGTTTGGGTTTTCTCTGCTGAAGAGTTAATCTGCGAGTTTCCTGTATCATCCCGTGTTTGACAAAGGGGTTGGAGCTGTGGCTGTCCCAGTGATGGCAGTGATGGCGAGTTTCAGAGTTTGGAGCTGATTTTAGGGACAGGAGAGGAGGTGTGGTGGGTTCAGGGCCCCGTGTTTGGTTTAAGATGTGTTGTTCTTGGCTGTGTCAGCAGTGAGAAGCTGATACATTCCTGTGTAGAATTGTTGCTGATCTTGTTGTGGTTGGTGGGTGTCTGTGCGCTCCCTAGGATTCTGATAACTGTGTGGATCCAGATCTCCTGAGAAGACGCTCAGCCACTCAATGGAAACGCTGGCTCCAGCTGAGAAGAAGGGAACCTGAGGGGGGTTACTCCATTGAGTCCGCTTTTGTGTGGGCATCTCTACCCATGCGTTAGAGATGGGGAAACTGAGTCACGGAGCCATCGCTTGTTTGGGGCCCCTCATTGAGCCAACTTGGGGGCATAGCTTTGCCCTATCCTGCCTGACACTGTGCCCTAAGCCCCATCTGATAGCTGCTGGCCACCTCCTGTCCCCTTGAATGAGGGCAAGGGTGTGAGGGGCTGGTTTGAAACCCGCCGTGGTTCTGACACCGGCTCTTACCCGCCCGAGCAGCAGGGAGAGCTGAAAGCTCTGCAGTTCTCTAACTCAGCCAGTGCCTTGTCTGTCTGTCCTCACAGTGGCTGCGTCATTGGACCAACGCTCCACTTCGATGTGCCTGCCCTCTGCTTCGGTGACGTCTCCTTTGGTGAGTGCGCCCTGGGCTTGGACCGTGGGCCGAGAGGTCCATGCGTTACCGAAACAGGGCGCTTGGAACCTCAGAGCACCCAGAATGTGTGTTCCTCTGCAGCAGCAGCCTTCAGGGTGTTAAAAGCAGGACTGATACCCTTGGCAGCAGAATGGCTGCGAGGGTATCAGTCCCTGAAATGCCCCGGGAATGGGAGATGGGGAAAAAAGGGTGATGCTGGCGGGGGGAAGAAGGGCGGTGCCTGGGAGGGGGAGAAGGGCGACGCTGGGGTTGGGGGAAAAGGGAGATGTTGGAGGGGGAGAAGGGTGATGGAGCTGTGAACCAGCCTGGAGCTGCTCTGGATAAATGTTGGGAGGACAGGAGCCATTCAGTCCCCTGAGCCTTAGTGTGAAATGTTAATTAGTGCTGGGAGGGCACCTTGTTATCACATACCCCATAATATGCCCAAGCCATAGCTCTGCGCAGAGCTCCTTCCCTGTGTGCCCCCACCCCGAAAGCCCAGTTCTGCTGTGCCAGCAGCGCTGGTGGCTGAGCATCCAGAGCTCCATTGAAATGCAGGTTCTGGTTCTCCATCTCTGCCTCACAAAAGGCTTTTTACTGAGATGAGCTGAAGTTTTTAATGGGAAATCAGTTGTGGATTGATGGAAGGGCCATTATCGAGATGGGCCAGCCAAACCAGATGTCTTCTCCTGGGCTGGTCTCCTGCCTCTGCAGAACATCCCCACTGAGTGGGGTTATGCCACTGGTGCGGCAGGGAAAGCGGGTGTCAGAGCTTTTTGAGCAGTAATGAGACGTCGCCGTTCATTAGGGAAGGTGAGACACGGCTTCTGCTGATTTCTCAGCCAGTGTCAGGCTCAGCTCCTGCCAAGTGGGCTGCAAACCTTCCTGTGCTCCATCTGGTCACCCTGAAACAGGAGATGCCGTAAGGCTCCAGCTAACAAAACTGCATCAGAGGGCTTTGCATCGGGCTGTAGCTCCCCATTTCATCCATCCCTGCTTTTACTGCAGCTTCTCCTTGGTGCCAACCTGCTCTTCCGTATTGCAAACCATAGGGGGTGTTCATGGGGAGTTTTACGGATCCGATTCTGGGAGTAAATGCTCTGTCTGGCTGCTCACTCTTACGTGAGACGTAACCGGTGCTGGTGTCGGGGCAGCTGAGAGAGAAAAACTCATGGCTTTGGGCATCAGAGCTGCCAAGGAGGGATCTCCATCACCAGCCTGGCACAGAGCTTCCATGGCAATTAATTCCTTGCTGGGCTTCTCAATTAGCTGCAGTTGAGATTGAAGAGAGCCAAAGTCCAGGCGCAGTTTTACCGTGAGAGGCTGTTCAGCCCAGGAATGGTGGGATAACGGGGGCATAAATCCCTCTGTGTGTCTCTTCCCCAGGCTTCCCTCACACCTTGTCCTGTCGCCTCAAAAACACCTCCTTGGTGCCCATGACTTTCCACCTTCGCATCCCCGGGGACGGCTCGGGAGGGCCCAGCGTTACCAGTGCTGCTTGGCTGTTGAACAACGATCCTGAGCCCTGGAGATGGGGAGTTGAAGGTTCCATCAGGCCGTCCGAATTTACCATCGAGCCTTGCAGCGGGACCATCCGCGCGCTGGGATCCAGGAATATCAAGGTGTGGGGAGAATCCGTCTGGCCGTGCTTCAGCAGATGGAGCTGAAGCTTCACTGGTGGGGAGGGTCCGGGGGGGCTTTAGTGATGGGAGGCAGATAGATGCACTTCTGTTGTTTGGGTTGGTCCGGGATGTTTGTGAAGGGGCATCGGTTTGTTTCCAGAACCATCCGCTGAGCATCCTGTGCCCTACGGTCAGGTGCGGAAGCCACGTGTGTGCCTGAGCGCTGCGTGGAGCTGTGGCTTTGGCTTAACCGTGGGCAGAGGAAGGATGAGGACAGCGGGTGGCCATTAGAGAGATGCCCTTGTGTAAAGCAGTTTGCTTTTCTTCCCGGACTTGTTTTCCCTCTCCCAGTGAGCAGAGGAGCTGCATTCACTGCAGCCATCCCTAGGGGGGGCTGAAGCAGCTCTGCCACGTGTGACCTGCACCCAACTTCTGGGGCCCTTGGCATTTGGCCCTGGCTGTAAAGCTGAACTCGCTGGGTTTGAGGTAATGCATTGCCCCGGGATTTACGCTGTTGTATCTGAGATTAGAACTGAGATTAATTTTAATACAGTGGTGAGCAGAGCAGTTGTCTGATTAGGCTTTAATTCAGCTTACACACACCCTGTTAACCACACAGGGTGTTGAACCAAGCAGATGCTGTCAGGAGACCTTTATTGCTCTCAGACTCTGCTCTACACATGGAGCAGCAGAAGGATGAGGGGAAAATCCTTCTCCTTACCATGGAAGGAGAATCAGGGGACGCCACACACGGAACGATAGTTTTTGGGGGTGGTGAAGGTCTTTGACGGTCTTCTCTGTCACCAGGTCACCCTGTGCTCCAACACCGTGAAGAAGTACAAGCTGGCGCTGGTGGTGGATGTGGACGGTGTCGGCAAGGAGGTGCTGGGGCTGCTCCTCACAGCCAGGTATCGGCGCTTTCCTTTGCGGCGTGTCCTCTCTCCTGGTGCATCGTCTCTCCTCCCCTCACACAAAGGCCAGCTCCAAACGAGAAGTATTACTTAATGAGCTCGTTAAGCAGGGCTTTGAAAGCAGCCAGTGTTGAGGAGCATCTGTGCTCACCAGACAGGCACAGCCCCCAGCCTTTTCCTAATTATATTAATTAGATTAATTATAGACCTATTTCTTTGGTGGGTGAGGTGTAACAGACTTCCAAAGGGCTGTCTCTCTCCTCCTTCCTGCAAGCAGTCAGTGGGGGAACTGTGTCTGGGTTGCCACCAAAGCACAGTGTTCCTTTGGGATGTGGGGAGCAGCCTGGTGTCTGTCTGGCTTAACAAAGGCACGTGCTAATGGGGAAGGGGCTTAGGGCAGGACTGGTGCAGGAAAAATAACAGCAAGATCTTCCGAAGGAGAAACAGAGTCCTTGATGCTGAGGAGAGCTCAGGTTTTGCTGCTTCCCTCTGGTCCTTTTGAGCATGAATGTTCTCACACTTAAGCTGGAAGTCATCCCTGCTGCAGCCAGGCTGGATCCCGCTGTGCTGTGGGTGTTGGTGTCATTACCAGTAGGATGCAGCTCACTGGTGCTTTTCCGCCGTCTGGTCAGTGTCTGGGCTGTGATTTTATTTTTAACAACCACCCACTGCGTAAGGCAGGGGCTGGCTCGGACCTTCCATCGCCACAGCAAGCAGTTGAGGCTCTTCAGGCCCCTTTTCTGGAGAGGAGGGAGTAGTTTCTGCTGAGATACTGGGCCATACTGCACCAATCCTTGGTGGGAAGGTTCCTCCAGAGCTCAGGGCTTGCTGTGGGAATCAAAGGGAATACAGGAAGCTGAAGGTGATTTATTGCTGTCGGGGTAATACATGTCTGTCTGACAGTGACAAATGTGTTCCGCTCCTCTGTGCCCTATTCAAGGAGGAAACAAATTCTACGTTCTCTCAGTATCTCTAATTCCCTTTGGGACATCTCTTTGCCTAGATGCATCGCTCCTGAGCTGGAAGTGCGGGACCCCACTGTGACATTTGGCCGGTGCTTCCTAAACTTCCAGTACGAGCGGCCGCTGACCCTGGTGAACAAGAGCCGCGTTCCAGCCTGCTACAGGCTCCTTCCTCAGGTTTGGCATCGCATCTGCCCTCAAGAGTTATCCAGGGGTTTATTAAGGGGATGAAAAATAATAACAAAGGGGTGGGGTAAGACCTTGCTGGTTTATATTCAGATGGGTTCTTGTTTTCAGCAAACCTTTGGGTGTAGAAGAACCGCACCACCCCCCCCCCCCCCCCGCATATAGACTTTGGGAAGAGGTTTGTATTCTAGTCTTTAGGTTGATTTTATGCAGGGTGTTGAAAAGCTGCTGTGAGGAGGCTGCTGGCATGGGTGTGTATGCCTGTGGGTGCAGCAGCTTTTGGACCCCCTTGGGATTCAAAGCCCATCCCGCTCTCCTAGCTGGGTTCCAATGGTAGATGTTAAGGAGTGCAGGTTTCTTCGGAGGTCACTCTGAATTTGGGTTTGATTCTGTCTCTTACAGAAGCACAAGCAGGGTGATGCTGTGCTGTACTGCAGCCCCGTGTTCTCTGGGATCATCAAGCCTTACAGCACTGTCAGGGTCCCGTTGGTGCTGGAAGCCCAGAAGTTGGGACATCAGTCTGCTTCTGCTGTGCTCGCTGTGCTTGGGAACAAGAAATCCCCATTGGTGAGTCCTCGAGGTTCCTAATTCCAGGGATCCTTCCCGGGGCTGCAGTACGCAGCCAGGGTGGACAAGGAAAGGGGTTCGTGGTACAAGCAACAGCCAAGGTCTAGAGGAGAGGAAGGCTGGTGGGACTTCTTGGGCAGGTGACAGTCTGAGAGTCCGATGTGGCACATCATTATAGATAGGGGAGACAGGATAACGAGCGCAGTCTGCAACTCAGCATGGTCCCTGGAGCTGAGACTCTGCTGCGTGATTAGGTGAGCAGGAGCTGCTGCTTCAGAGCAGGAACTTTTGTTCAGGAGGGCACTGGGACACCCTGTGTGAGAAACCACGCTGAGAGCTTGGCCCATCACGTCGAGAAGTATCTGTCTTATCTGCGTAAAGCCCTGTGCATCTCCACACCCCTGGCATCTGCAAGGCAGGGACTCTTCCTTTTTCCAGCACAGGCTTGGAAATGGTGAAGCATTCCTGACGATGTTTCTGGAGCCTCCTGAAAGATGCTGTTAGCGTTCAGGCATGCACAGCAGCAGCAGTGACAGCAAGATGTAGGCAGGAGAATGCCTTGTGTAGTGTCCTGGCTTCATCTAGCTGAAATCTAGAACAAATGTAGTTAATTAAATTTAAGTTTAGAATGATATTAACTTTGGAAGCGGCTGTTTCAGGATGTCTTGCCATCTCTCTGAGCATGAAGTAGGATGCTACAGGAACCTTAAGCTTTCTGTACCCAAAAGGGAGGCTGGCCTTTTGAAAGCAGGCTGGGGATTGAAACTGTCATTAAAACAGATGGAAACAATGCTGCTCAATCCCTGGATGCCGGGAAACATCTCAAGCCTGGCCTTTGTGGCTGTGCTGGTAGGAGAGACAGGCAAGCCTGAAGTGGGACAAACCAGTTGCTTGGGCATAGACGGGGTGTTTCCCTGGAAAAGGGGGATTTCTGCCCTCTAGAACCAGCCTGCCGTTTAACTGCAGGTTCCTTGCAAATCTTTTCTCCTTGAGCTAACAGCTTCTGGGTTCAAAGCTTCACCTTGCCTAAAGTATTTGCCTTTGGAAGTGAACGTCATCTTCATTTTCCTTGTGCTTCAGCTGGAGGATCCCAGCTCTCCCTGGCAGGGGGTTGAGTGGCTCCACAAGCCCGTGAAGTCGGTCTTTAACATGCAGCATTTACGCTCCCTTGCCGCGAGCGCCGGTAGAGGCTTCCCTGGGTGTACTGAGCTCAGGGATGGGAGTTTCTAGCCATGGGGCGGCATTCTCCCTGTTTCCTATAGCCTAAGCACAGTAGTGGATTCATCTGAAGTTTTCTGGGCTAGCAGAGCATCAACTTGCACATGCTGCACTGGTGGCAAATCCTCCCCATAGGGATCCTGTGACGTCAGCCTGACCCCGGGGGAGTGGCTGCAGTGCGTCACGATGGAGCAGAGCGCGAGCTGGCTCTGAAGTCACCCCGTCAGCGCGGATACCGAGTCTGCGGCCGCACCTTGCGTTGCGTTGAGTCCCTCTGGGTGTCTGTCGCTTGGTGTTGGGTTTGCAGCGGCTGCGTGCCAGCTTTGGTGTGGTGTATTCTGTCATCCTCTGTGGGAAGGAGCTGGTAAAACCCAGACCTGGGGTTACTGGTGGTCACTTGGACCACGGCTGTCTGCCAGGGACAGATGCTCTTCTTTCCTAAAGGATCTACCGTGACGTTATGGTACCCAGAAGCAAAGCCAGAGTGGTGCTGGGGTTTGTA
This sequence comes from Gallinula chloropus, assembly GCF_964237585.1. NCBI lineage: Eukaryota > Metazoa > Chordata > Aves > Gruiformes > Rallidae > Gallinula > Gallinula chloropus. The sequence goes on along the minus strand of NW_028168076.1, from coordinate 77,121 downwards.
CGTGCAGCAGTATTACCCAGAGCAAAACTCCTGTCGCCTTTCACGGGTGTCACATTGCCCGTCACGCTGTTGAACAGGGTTTTTCTTTCCCCCTTGAAGAAGACAGCAGATGAAGAGTTTCGTTGGCTTTTTAATAAGCCTTCTCCTTGGTGAGGATTCATTGTGTTAGTGCACGTTCCCTTGTTAAAACCAGCTAGCCTGAGCATCTTCCAGATGTTATTGTGTCCACCTCCAGAGGGCTCTGCCCTGCCTTTGCTGCTTCCACCCCACTGCTACCGGGAAGCCAAGGCAGCTGGTGAGACACAGCTCTTCCCTCCAGCTCCTTCTTCCTGGCAGCTCTGGGCAAGCATCAGTAAGACCTCAGCTCTCCCTACCTCCCTCCTCCCGGAGCGATGAAACATCTATCATCACACAGCTTTAGCTTCCTATTTTTGAGGTACCAGCCTTGGTACGTGGCTTGTTGGGGGTTTTTTGGCTCTTGCACAGTGCGCTGTCAAGAGACGAGCGTTTACAGACGCTGCTCCTTCTGCCTGAACTGGACTAGTGATTCTGACAGCTGTCAGTGCCTTTTCCTCGAGTGGGCCATCGTTAAAGGTTTTCCATCACAGAGGCTGGTTTGTCCTGAGGTTAAATCCCACTCCGTGTCCTCCGGTGAATCGCACAGAGATTGTCAGTGCTGGGAGTTCTGTGTGTTCGGGTTCTGTTGAAAGGTTGAAGTGTTCTTAGGAGCTGGGCTTGTTCAGCCTGGAGAAGAGAAGGCTTTGAGGGGACCTCATTGCAGCCTTCCTGTCCCTGAAGGGAGGAGAGGAACAGGAGGGAATCAGCTGTTCCAAAGGGCAGACACTGGCAGGACAAGGGGGATGGAGTGAAACTGAAGGAGGGAAGGGTTAGATGAGATATCGGGGGAAGTTCTTTCCAGAGAGAGTGGTGAGGGCCTGGAAGGAGCTGCCCAGAGAAGGGGTGGGTGCCCCATCCTTGGGAGTGTTCAAGGGAGTGTTGGATGGGGCCCTGGGCAACCTTGTGTAGCTCCAGGCATGGAGGTTGTTGGCCCTGCCTGTGGCAGGGTGTTGGAGCTCTCTGGTCCTTGAGGTCCCTTCCAAGCCAGACCGTTCTATGATTCGGAACTGGTGAAGTCCAACCAGAGCAGATGAAGTTCCCTGGTTTTTAGCGCTGTGAGAAGGTGGCTCAGCACAGGAACCCGTCTTCCTCCTCCTACCATGGCCTTTACAAGAAGAAAACTTGGAGGGTCTCAGGCTCTGGAGAGAAAAGCAATCCTGCTTGAGGGACAGAATGAATAATGAATCTCTTGTTCCTGTAGTACTGGGAGTGCCCAGAGGCAGCACCGAGAGGCAGCCAACGGACGTGATCTCTGCTGCCAAGAGCCTGCTTTGCTGGGGGCTCGCGCTGGTTTTCAGGGGGCAGCTTTGTGGGGGATGCGGAAGAAGTTACCAGCCAAGTGTGGCTGTCTGGAAGTCCTAGAGGACAGTTTGGGGCAAGATCCAGCGGGAAAAGGAGCGGGAGCAAGAAAAGGGGCAGGAGCAGGCATGGGGTAGAGGAAGGAGAGCTGAGCAAGGGGGAAAATACAAGTGTGGGGAGCTGGTTTTCTTTATCCCCCAGTAACAGGGGCCTGTGGCTTCCTGATGGGATCACTGTAGATCCCACACTTGCTCCAGGCCTTCTGCATCAGTGTTACAACACCTCAAACGACCGACAGCCGTAATCACCCTCCAGTCTAGGGGTGCCCTGAGAGCCATCTCTTCTTTAAACTTTCCCTTGCCTTTGTTTTTTTAATCTTCCCTACCTGGACAGGACATCAGCTTGAAGGCCATTGGAGAGGGACCAGTTGTCCACGTGTATCCCAGCAAGATCGATTTTGGCGATATCCAAGTTCTGGCGGACGCTTCTCGCACTCTCTACCTCTCCAACCAGAGTGTTATCCCTGCGTCCTTCCGGGCAGAGGTGGTAAGTATCTGTGGGGATATTTCCCAACAGAAATGATGGCTCCATAGCAGCCTGGGACTTGATTTTTGCACGTGATGTTTCCATGTCGCTATCTGAGAGAGCAGCAAGGTATTCCACCGCAGCGCAGCAAGAGAAGCCCAGCACTGGGGGACCCCTCAGGGAGGCAGGGAGTTTTCCTGGATGGTTGAGCAGAAATTGATGCCAGGTCCTTTTCACAAGTTCTGGCTTTACATTGTGGGAGGTGTTTTGCTCTGAGCTGTGTATTTGGAGCTCTGAGATGAAGAGAAGCCCGTAGCCTTTTTCTCCTGAAAGGAGCACGGTTTTCCTGATCATCTCCCTGCTCTCTCTGCGTCTGTTTCAAGCTCCTCCTGGTGATGGAGACCATTGCTCTGCTGCCAGCTTGCTCCCTGTGAATGTGACTTTAGAAGGACTGGGGGGTCCAGTGCCCTGATCGCCCCATCTGTAAAGGGCAATCTGGAAAAAACAAGAGGAAGAGAGAGGAAGCTGGGGCCGTGCCCACAGGGCACAGCTGGCAGGTTTCTTCCTGCTTGTTTCTTCACTGCCCCTCTGTAAACATTCAGAGCTGGATTTCCCGAAGCAGAGAGTGCCAGGGCACCTCACTGCGGCTGATGATCAGTGGGAACGGAGTGCTTCAGTCCTGGGGGGGCTGTTGGGAAGCACTGCCCAACTCTTGGGGAAAGAAGACTTTGGGCATCAGGATTTTGCTCAACCCGTTTGGCAGAGTTTATCCTTCAGGCTCTCGGCCATATCCCCCGGCTGCATGGCTGCTGCAGTGGGGTTTGAGCAGTCCTGGCCTTGAGCCTTTGTGCAAACCCGTCTGTGGGGAAGCCAGGAGAGATGCAGCTTGCCTTGGTGTGCTCTCCCTAGGGGAGGCTGGAGGGGAATAAAGCTTCTCCCAAGGATGAGCATCCCTTGGGCTGGGCAAAACAGGGTTAAAGAAGTGGGTCTGTTAAAGGAGGGTGCAATACAAGCTCCAGCATAGTTGCTGTTTCCAGACGCTTGGATTTAGGGAAACGAAGCCTTTATGGATTTACCCTCATGTCTTTAGTCCTTTCTCCTGCACCCCAGAAGAGAGCAGGGTCCGTGGTGTCCGTGCTCACTTAGCGTCTGCCGTGTCTTACAGGCTGGCAAACGCTCGCGCTGCAGGATTGAGCCCAGTAAAGGAGTGATCCCCCCCGAGACCAAGGTGGCTGTGACTGTCATAGCAAACTTGGATGACATTGAACAATTCAAGGACAAGGTGATCGTGTCCATAGAGAACAGCCACAGCTACAACGTCCTGATCCGGGCTTTCGGCATTGGCACCACCATCGTCACGGACAAACCACTTGCTCCGGAGCTCAACTTGGGCCCCCACTTCAGGTAAGTTATCTGTCTGCTCCGGGCTCTACTGTGGGCCCAGCAAGGAGGAGTTCTGCTGAAATCCTTGGGGCCGGTTCTCCTCCAGCACTCCAAGTTCTGGCTCGGTGCCACTGAAGCCCCAGGAACTCCTTTAGAAATGTTTTCTGGGCGGTTTTCAAGTTGTTCGATTCCCTCAGAAAGCCACTGAGCCAGACACCAGTTGGGAAATGTTTCCCGACTTGCCCTGGGTCAGAATCCATGTATTTTCTGGCTTGATGGAGTTAAGATTTGGAAGAAAACAGCAGGTTCCAGAAGCCTCCAGCAGGGAAACGTGACATTACAAGTAGAAACACAGTACAGAGTACTTTTTGCAGTAGCCTTGCTGGCTTCTTCACTGGCTGTGGAGTATCGTCTGGCAGCGGCAGAGAACCTTGGCAGTAGCTTGTTAGCAACTCCTTGGCTAAGTTACCAGCGCTGTTCGGTTTCCCTTCTGCCCCAGGGAGTCCGGGAGGAGCAGCAGAATTTGTCTTTGCCCTGTATCATCTCTGAGCTTGCTGTCTCTCTCCTGTCCCCTGCCAGGCTGCTCTCTATCAGATGTAGATACTCTTTCCTCCCTTCTCCTGCCTGTTTTCCTTGCTGTCTCTTCTGCCAGCTGCCACAGCACGGAGCAGCCATGGTGGCTGCAGGACCGGCCCTGAATGGAGGAGAAGTCTCCTGAGGTTGGGTGGGTTGGTCTGCGCAAACAGACCGGCTGCTGGATGCTGATAAACTTAGGGGCAACCAGGGTCTGGCTCTTGGTGTAACTTTGAGCTGGGTCAGTGGTTTTGGAGGTGGATTTGTTGCTGGGTGAGTGGTCAGATAAGGCCAGCGGGGCACTGAAGCCAGGTGGGTGCTGGGAAGAGGCAGTTCCTGAGCCATTTTCCATCTCTGCTTCTCTTCTAGCCTACGTCCCTGTTGTTACCGCTTCAAGATAACGAACGCAGGACGACGCATCCATCAGCTCTATTGGAGAATGGAAGGTTCCCCCCCATCTCCCCGTCGTGATTGTCTCCCTGCCACCCAAACCAAGGGCAAAGGTTCCTCCAAGACCTCCAGACCTGCCAGTCCCGTGTTTAAGCTTCAACCCCTGACAGTGGAGCTGATGCCAGGCCAGACTGTGGAGATGACTCTGGAAGGCTCCTCCAGCACTCCTCAGGTGAGGTTCCCCCCCGGGTGCTGAGCTTTCCCCATCGCATCACCTCCACTGGGGCTTCTCCTGCAGCCCCTTGACTTCTCCCTGGGAATATGAACAAGTGCTTTCAAGAAAATATCTCAACGCCCCGAGTGACCATGTCAGCACCAGTTGCACTCCTTGCTGGCCACCATCAGTTCCCAAGGGGTTTTTTTGGGGTGTTTCTATAGCTACCATCAAGGCAACTTGCCCATACCAAAATAGGGGCTGAAGGAACAGGGGCAAACGGTGGGTTACAGGGAAGGAAGGGCAGAGAAAATAAGTTAGGCTTAGCCTAGGAGCAGAGGCAGGGAGTGGATTGAGAAACCGCGAGGTAATTTCTCTGGGGGAAGCAGGGAGTAAAACAAAGGCCCTGGGAAGGGAGGGGAGCGTCTGGGAGCAGCGTTATTTTCCCTCTGCAGACAAACATGGGCAGAGGGCTTGCTTAGAGCCCAGTCCTGGAGGAGAAAAACGAGCCCAGCGCAGCAGCCAGAATGGTGGGAGTGATGTTCTCCATGGGGGAAGCTGCTCCCAGGGATCATTAGAAGTGACAGTTCCACTTGTATCAGTATTCCCAGAACAGCTCACCCCAGGCTCTCGGCCGGCCCCGTGTCCCAAGGGCGGTCAGGTCCGGCAGCGCCCTTGGATGGCAGCTCAGAGCGGGGGTAGCTCAGCGGGATCGCTGTGTCGTCTTCTTCCTGGCCCCTTCTTTCCAGGGGAAGCTCTGCAGAGGAGCTGCCAGCTAAGCCTGGGGCGCATTCCCTTGCTCCAGGCTCACTGGGCACAGATGTTTAGGCGAAGGTGGAATAAATCTGCATGAAGCTCCTGCTGTGTTTTGAAAGGTGTTTTGAAAGGGTTGCCTCGGCGGAGGCTCCAAGATGTGATTCCCGGCTCAGTTGGTTGCGGTGGGACTGTCCCCGTGCAGTTGTGAGTCCCGAGGTTTTGCTGAGGTGGAGAAAAAGGTCCAAGAAAGAAACTAAAATGCTTAGGGCATTGGAGAGGGTGTCTTGCTTGGAAATCTTGAGAAGGGCACTGGGAAGCCCTGTGAAGGGCACCTGTGAGGCAAGAGCATGGGGAGCAGATGTAGCTTTGGGTCTTGAGAAGTTGGTACTCTTGAGGTTGGTCAGAAGCCCAACTCCCTGCGGTGCACGTACAACCCAAGAGTTGTGAAGGCTGTAGGCTCCTGGGAGGAGCTGGCTTGTGGAGCTGTACCAGAGGGGGAAGAGTGCAGAGAAGGGCAACCAGGCTGGTGAAGGGGCTGGAGGGCAAATCCTACGAGGAACGGCTGAGGGAGCTGGGGATGTTTAGCCTGGAGAAGAGGAGGCTGAGGGGAGACCTTATCACCACCTACAACTACCTGAAGGGAGGTTGTAGAGAGGTGTGCGATGGTCTCTTCAGCCAGGTGACAGAAGATAGAACAAGGGGAAATGACATGAAGCTGTGCCAGGGCAGGTTTAGATTGGATATTAGAAAAAAATTTTTTACTGAAAGAGTTGTCAGGGCCTGCAACAGGCTGCCCAGGGAGGTGGTTGAGTCACCATCCCTGGATGTGTTCAAAAAAAGGGTAGATGAGGTACTTAGGGATATGGTTTAGCATAGGATGGGAATGGTTGGACTCGATGATCTTCAAAGGTCTCTTCCAACCTTGAGATTCTTGTGATTCTTGTGAAGAGTGGAGGGGGAGGAACCTGGGGAAGTAGAACCATGAGAAATCAAGGGAATGGGTTACCCAGCAAGGCTGTGTAAGCCCCTGGATCCCTGGCAGGGTTCAAGGCCAGGTTGGATGGGGCTTTGGCCTGCCTGGTCTAGGGAGGGTGTCCCTGCCCATGGCAGCGGCTTGGACCTAGATGATGTTTTTCAGCATGATGATCATGCTGAGCAGCAGGGCACATCGTGGCGATAACAGTTTGCGGGAGGGGGGGGATTATTCCAGTTCCACCTGACTTTGTGGGTGCCTTTTGTGGACGTTGGGGTGTAGCACTAAGGATTTTGGGAGAGCAGAATAAGTAGGATGGAGCATGAAGAGAGGACTAGCAAGGAGACCAGTGACTGTAGCTTTATGGCAGTGTAATAGTTGTGGAGGGTTGATGGCCAAGATCCCATGGCATGGGTTTATCCAGGCTATCAAATTCCTTCTGTGTCCACGGCTTGCAAATTCCATGGTGTTTTCTGGGCTCGCTGCTGGCACTTGGTGGGTGACGTGTGACTCTTGCCCACAGGTAGTGAAGGAGCGGCTGGTGTGTCATGCCATCGTGGGGAACCAGTTTGGGAAGAGACGGATAATGCAAGTGGCTGTCACGTGCGAGTTCATTGCTCCCACCCTGCAAGTGTCGCCCAGAGCAATGTCTTTCCGGGTGGAGAAGGTAGGTCTCTGGGTTGGGTCCTGGTGTTTAGTAGCATGGCTGAGGACTGAAAGCCCACGGAGGGGTGTGATGGCCTTCAGGGAAGGAAGTTAAACATCTTCTCCAAGTCCTCAGGGCTTTGCCATTGGTTTGAGCAGGACCAAGCTATTGCCATCAACACTGAGATCATCATTTCTCCCCTGTGGGGTTGGGTCCATCTCTCCAGCTCTATTTTGCCTGTGTTGAGCTGAAGGCAGAATCGAGCTGCTGAGCCCATGGCCAGGTGTGTGGGACCCACAAGAACAGCATGGGCCTCTCACAGCCATCCTCCTGTGTTGGGACTGGGGCGGGAGAGCAGGTCGCTGTGGCCGAGCGATGCCAAGCGCCCTCCTCACCCCCCAACCCCCCCGTGAGGTGGTCTGTGAGCAAAGCAACCATGTTTTTAGAGGTGGGACTGCTTAACTTCACCGAAGGGCGGTGAGTCACCCCCCTCCCTGTTTTTTCCCCTTGTCTTTAGCAACCCAGCGATGTCCTGAGCCTTCAGTACAAGCCTCTCTCTTTAAAAAACACCTCCTCCCTGCCGCTCAGCATCGTCCTGATGGTAGAGCAACCCTTCTGGGTCTGCAGTGCGTCCCAGCAGCCCCTGCCAGACCAGGTGAGCAGCCCCAGACCTTCCCGCTGGTGGGGTTTGAAGAAGGAGGGGGATGGGGATGCGTTTCCGTTGGGAAGCCCTCCAGGAGAGGTGGTTATTCCTTTGAATTGGCAGTCAGTTGGCATGAACAGCATCAGGTTTGAAAAGGAGAGAAAAGACCACCTCAGTTGGGGAAATACCTCCTGGCTCTAAGACAACTCGGAGCAGGAACCTAGGTGTGGGCCAACCGTGAGGTGAAGGTGTCTCTTGGAAGCCCTCCTTGGGTGACCTGAAGAGCTGCTTGCTCTCTTTGGGGGCAGCTCTGCCCTTGGGAAGGCCGAGGCGCTTGTCACCTGCGCTGCTGGCGGTGGGAGGTGTGAGACATGGGCTCTGCTAGAGACATGTTGGAAGCACGGCCACCGTTGCCATGCAGGTGATGAGCCCTCTCCAGGCTGAGGGCACAGTGCCCTAGGGCTCATGTTGAGTGTGAAGACAAAGGGGTTCCTCTAGAGTCAGGGCACGCCAGGATTTATTTCCCTCTTGCATTATGGGTGCAGAGCACAAGGGGGTGAGCCTGAGAGTCTCAGAGAAGAAAGTTGTGCTGCATGGTCAGGGGCACGTTATAAAGAAAATGAAGGCTGAAGCAAGAAGCCCACGTTGGGGTTGCACTTTGAACACTGAGGCGTTTTGTGCCACCAGACCTCGGAACTTCATCACACCAGTGGTTAATACTCGTCATCTTCTTGCAGCCCATAAAGCTGGGGACCGGGAAGGAACTTAATCTCTCCATCGGGTTTAACCCTGCTTTTGAAGAGGGTTGGAATAGTTGGGAAGCAGAGAAAACTCTGAAGATACAGTTTCCTGAGCACCCTCATGAGGAGCAAGTCACCATTCGGGGAGAAGTCTTCTTCCCAAATCTCCATATCCAGACCACAACCTTGGACTTTGGCTGCGTCTTGAGTGACACTGAACACCAGCGCCACATCCAGATGACCAACTGCAGCCCGCTGCCCGTCCAGTACCACTGGCTGTTCCTGATGGACGACTCCACAAGGCACCTGAGGTACGTGTACCTCTCCTTGAAGCTCTTCGTCCGCTGTCCCGTTTGTCCTTTGCAAAGCCTGAGATGGTTTGTGTAGCATCCGACAAATCCCTTTCACTTTCCCTTGTGGAAAAAGCACCTCCCAGCTTCAGGCAGGGAAGGTGCCCAGGGAGTGGGGCTTTTCCACAGCTTGAGGTGGGGATTTCCACGGCTCGAGGCAAGCGCCACCTTGAACTGAGTTCTCATGTGTTCAGCTGCCCATGGCATTCACACAGCGGCTGTTGTGTGTGTTCCGGCGCTCGTTGTGTGTTGTGTGTTCCGGTGGGTTCTGCTGCGGCTTTGGGTGCAGCAGTAGGTGTCAGTAGGAGGACTTGTCCCCACATCCCTTGGCACCAGGGCCACCCAGTACTGGCCTGTGCTTTCCAAGCCCAAGAGCAATCTCTCAGTTGTGCTGTAGCGCATCTCTAAAGGCGTTTTCGAGCGGTTCTTCCCGCTGTGGCCTCTCTTGCATAGGTCAGAAGTTGACTCTGGGCAGTTTAATTGCAGCAGCCAATGGTTTTTCCATACAGCCCCGGGAAACGGAGCGAAGTTACCCATTGAGGGGCAGCTCTTCCGAGTCCTAGAACAATTGGCTCTGCTGGACGCAAGCCCGCAGGTGCTGGTTCTTCCAGCAGATGCCGAGTCACCCAGCTCTGTTGCCTTGAGGGTCGTGAGTGTCCTTCTGGCAGGATCCTCTGCTCCAAAGGGTTTGGCATTGCCCCTTTGCTGGCTCGTTAGCGCTGCGGCCATTTAGGACAGCTCCCTCTTCTGCTCCGCATGTTAATTAAGCGGTAATGTGCTCTCTCAGGGTCCCTCAGGAGACACCATGTGATCCTTGTGGCAGAGCTGGAAATGAAGACGGTCTCCAAGCTATTAACACCTCACATTGCTCACTAAGAGCCCGGCAGAAGGGCAGCATGTCAGATCTATTTTTCTGGTCCACGTTAAGCACTGTTGGTATTGTAAATTATCAGATGAAACTAACTGGGTGTGACATGGAGGGAATCAACCGTCAGGGCTGGTGACGGTGAGATGGACAGAATGGTGGTCAGACCGGTGTGTGGCTGGAGAGTTTCCAGGCACTCCCGGTGCGTGTGTCCCATTGGCACAGGCACCTCCCTTCTCACCCAGAAGAAGTCAGGCTGCCCGAAGGCAGCTGAGGTACCTGGGTGTCCCGTGCAGTGCTGGGCTCTGTCCAGTTGAGGCACAGCAGGCTGGAGGCTCCAACCCACCCCAGCCCCGGCTCCATTCCAGCTCTGGCTCCATCCTGCCTTGTTACACGTACAAAAAGCCACCAGCGTCGCTGCTTGCTCGTACCGACCCGCGGCTGTGGGTCACTCTTGGGGAGATGTTCTTCATCTATGTCTGGCTGAGCCACAGAACTTCTTGCCGTGGCTCTGCAGGTGGGGAAGGCATGGTCTGGGGTGGCAGGTGCTTTTGGGAGGGTGCTGCTGGGTCTGTACCAGCCCATGGCTGCCTGGCTCTGTCCCTTTGCCCTCCAGTCTGGGCTTGTTGCAGGGTTCGTGTGTGTCTCCCTTTGCTGCCACGCTCCCCACCCTGGTGAGGTGTTCACCCCTGTCCCCATCTGCTGCTCCTTGCACCCGGCTGCCGGCACTGCCGCTATACCGGCATCGTTCCCAAGCACTGACCTGCTCTGACCCACTTATGGAGCTGCTGAGCTCCCACCTTGGTGCCGGATCCTGCCAAGGAGCTGCTCCTGCTGCCCTCCCTCCTTCCCACTGCAGCTCCACCATCAAAGCTTTGTTATTTTCCAGGTTAACTCCTCCAACACCAAATTCTTTCACAAAAGCCAAACCACCAAAGGAGGAGGGAGCTCAGCTGGAGTGCCCAGCACCTTCAGAGAGCATCCTCGGGAATGGGAGTGTGGAGGAACCACTTGAAGCCCTGGCAGGGGTGGGGGATTCTGTCCCACAGCCACCAGATGCAGATGACACCCTGGAAACAGAGGTAGGTGATTTTCTACACCTCCCACCAGCGTTGCCTCCCCCAGCTTACGCATTCATTACTGAGTATGGGAGAAGATTTTCCCCATGGTCTTTCCACTTTTAGGCAGGGTGGCTGCAGGATGAGACTGGGTTTGAGGAAGAGGCCCTCCAGCCACGTCTGTCCTTTGCTGCAAGCAGTGGCTCCCTCCTCTCCTGCACCCATTTCCACACCTGATGTCTCAGTGTCTCTTCCCCTTCCTCCAGGTTTTCCACATCCTGCCGCTGTACGGCGTGCTGCAGCCGGGCGAGAGCGAGCGGGTCAGGGTCACCTTCTCTGGCCATGCAGACATCATTGCCCGCGTCACGGCGCTGTGCCGCGTGGAGGGAGGCCCGACCTATGAGGTTGCGCTGCGTGGGGAGGCCTCGCTCATCCACTACCTCCTGGACAGCACGGAGATGGACTGCGGGCTGCAGGTACCAGGCACTTCTCTTGGCAGGAATCCTTGAGACCATCCCTGGCAGGTGGCTGCCCACCGAGGTCCAGGACTCTCACTGGCTTCTTTGGTTGTTTGGCTTGGAGGTGCAGCTTTGGGGCGACAGGTCCTGTGTCCAAGCTGGTTTTAATGGTCATCTCCATTGCCCTTCCTGAAGCTGGGAATCCCTCCTCTTCAATGAACTCTGGCTCCCAGGGCAGGCGGTGATCTCCAGGGAGTTGTGCCCTGAGACATCCATCTGCAGATCCGCTCCCGGATCCTGGGGTCCAAGGAGATGGTCTCTTTCAGTGCTCTCCATAGACCAACAAAAGGAACCAGGAACAATGTTACTGTGGGCTTCAGTCACCGTGTGAGAGAATGTCCCAGAACAATCCCCATTTTACCTCTTTTCAGTCAGCCCCCCCAACATTGCCAGCTGTTGGCCCTGTACATCTTGCCCCGTGTCCTTGGTTTGCTGTCCCTGGAAGCTCTGCAAATCCCTTTCCTTCTGAAATGCCTCCTTAGTGCCTCTCTGTCAGTGCCAGCAGAATCCAGGCATCCCAGCAAGTACGTGGCTGCCTCGTAAAGACAAGTGATGCCCTACAAGTGGGTCAAGGGATGGTGACTGAGAGCACGGTGGGCTGGCCATGCTGGATGGGGCAGTTGCCTTGATCTGTCCTGAATTTCCTTGGAGCCTTTGCAGAGGCTCTGCTCCATCCAGGGCTCCATCCAGGGCTCCATCAATCCGAGAAGCGGGGGAAGTCCGAGGGAACTAAGCTCACTGGAGATGGATTAGAGACTGAATAGGGGCTCGGCCAAGAAGGTCCTTGGCACTAGTTAAGGGTTGCTGTCCAGACCACTGAGCACCCCCAGCTCAAGGGGGCTGGTAACAGAAGAAGCTTCCTGGTGGGAGCCATGGTCCTCCTTTGTGTTTCAGCTGGCTGTCAGATGACGCCTTAAAGTGCTGAGGACTTGTATCTTAAAATCCTAGAACAGTTTGGGTTGGAAGGGACCTTAGAGGTCATCTTGTCCACCTTCACTGAGCAGGGACATCTTCCACTAAGTCAGGCTGCTCAGAGCCTCATCCAGCCTGACCAGATGTTTCCAGCAGTGGGGCATCCCCCAGTTTATTACTGAGCTTTTTGTGGTGGTTGCTGCACCTCTGCGCGCTGCCATAAATACCTGCGTGGGTTCCTCAGGTTGGCCTGGGAGAGTCAGGTGCCCGTCCCTCTTCCTCTGCCTCTCTCTTGTGTTGTGTCCATCGGCTCTCATCCCAGTGTCAGCAGGAGGAGATTGCCAACATCCAGATGTGTGTCCTCAGTTTCCCGCCCCTCTGTCTTCTCTCCAGCTGTTTACCGAAGTCACCAAATCAGAGGTCACCCTGCGGAACAGCGGGAAGATGGGATTCACCTACGTGGTGCTGAGCCCCAGCACGGCCACCACGGACAGTCCTCAGCCTGGCGTGCCCCTGGTCCTGCCCAGCACCGTGAGTAGCACGAGGGGTTGACGCTGGCTCCACATCAGGCTGCCCAGGAGGGGGTTATAGGGGAGGAACAAAAGGTTGGGCAAGCAGAGTCCTAGTTGTACCAGGTGAAGTTGTGCTGGTAGCGGCACTGGAGCAGGATGGTGCAAGGTCTCCTGAGCGTCTCCTTCCCCTCAGGGTTGGGTGGTGGGACAGGACTTCCTCCAGGTCCCTGCCTGCCTCCTGTCAGCACTAAGGATGTAAATAGTCCCTCTCTTGGGCACGCAGCTCCTGTGTCGGAACTCGCGCCGGCCCCTCGCTCCTCCAGCTCGTAGCATCCCCTGTCCCAGTGCCTGGGTTCTGCCTGGATCCCTCAGCTGAAGCAGCATTCCTATCCGTGTCCCTCCTGGCAATGGGAAGAGGAGGCCAAATGGCTTTCATATGTCCTCGTGCCAGTCTCCAGGGGTTTCACTGCTCCAGAGGACACGGCTCTGCTTGGCCCTGGGCAGTTGCTGCTGTGCAAGCAGCTTGGCAGGACTTGCTTTTGCAGATGCCGTGTTGGGAGCTGGAGTCCGGGGCTCCGGGGACCAAGAGGCAGGATGTGTCCTGCTCAGCAGCTTCTCCCTGCAGCGTGGGGGGGCGAGCAGGGAGCTGAAGGTCCAGCCCAGTGAGCTGAGAAGAGCTGTGTCTGTGCCCTGTCCCCTGAGCAGTGTTGCCACCTGTTTGTATTGGCTCTCAACCTGCTTGGCATGAGCCCAACTCCAGGCTCAGACAGCTCTTCTCTAGGAGCCCAGTGAGGAGGGGATTTGTGGGGAACCCCTTCATCCCTGGAGCTCGTCCGAGCCTCTGCCTCTGCTTTTCCAGGGGTGTAAGTTTGCAGGTCACTGTGAGTCTAGATCGTGCCATGTACCCTCGGTGTAACCACCCAGGCAGGAGCTGTTGGTTGGGCTCATGAGTAAGAAGTCAGGCTCTTGGACACCAGCCTGGGAGCCACTGCAGTGCCGTGACAGGAGCTGCTGGCCCTGCTGAGAGTTTGGGCACGCCGCTCCTCCTCCACAGCAGCTGGCAGAAGGGCTTTTCTTTGCTGCTTGGGTCTGGCAGAGGGTGGGCAGTGTTGGCAGGAGGACAAACCACAGCCCTGTGTAGGAGACTTGAGCTTTTGGATGCAGGGAAGCTGGAAGGCGATGTGTTGTGTGAGAACCTGCAAGGTGCCTTCTCATCTCAGCTTACCGGTGGTCTGAGCCACCCCTCCGCCAAGCCCTCTGGTTGAATTCCCCTCCTCTTCTTCCACACCTCCAGGGTTACATTGGACCTGGCAGAGAGCAAGTGCTCACTGTCTATCACCTGCCGGGAGTGCCTGGAGTCTTCTGCCGGACCTTCCAGATCCAAGTGGGTCACCTGGAGCCAGAAGAGATCAGGCTGAAAGGAGAGGGGAATTTTCCCAGGATTTATTTGGACCTTCCGAGGAGAATCAAAGGTGAGCACTGTCTGACTGCTCCTCGGGGAGGTCCCCTGGGGGTCTTTTTCTGTCCCCCTGTGTCGTCATGCTCATAGGGCAGCTCACACCCACCTCCACCAAGCCTGGAGGTTTCAGGGCTGTTGTTCTTCTGGTTGCTTTCTAGAAGCACATGGGCTTTGCTCCAGAGAGCCATCCTGGCCAGTGTCATCTGTTGGTGGCCTGGATAAAGAGGACAGCTAGAAAGCAGTGTTGGGGAAAGCTGTAATGTGGGCTGGCAGGGATTTGGGCAGGGGTGGGGGGGATGAGATGCTCCCTTGTGTGGAGGAAGATGGGTGGGAGAGAACATAGAAGAAAAGCAGCATCCTCTTTCCATGCGTTGCTGGAGGAATGTGTTTGTGGGAAGGGCCAACACTGGGGGTGTGGAGCTTCCCAGCTTTAACGGGGACGCCGCTGCGCCCACACTTCTATTTGTGGCTGTTTTCTTCCTTCAGGAAATGAGAACTATGAGCACATCCTCAAAGAGGCAAAAGAAAAGCTTGGAGGAGGCAGCCAGAGAGACGACGCGGTGGTTGTCGGGGAGGCCACGGCCAGCGAGCCACCCATGGACGACTCTGGCACTGTGGTGAGACCGGCTGCTGCCCTGTTTGGCAGGGGCCACCCTCTCCCTGTGTCACTTGTCCCCCTTGCAGCTGGCTCCCCTGGGCTGGCCACAAACATGGGGCTCCTCTGGTAGTAGTCCTTCCCGTGGGTGCCTGAGCTTCCTGAGTGCCCGAGTGGGAGGTCCTGAAGACTGTGCTCAAGCAACTGAGATGTGTCTCCAAGAGCTGTCAGCGCTGATGTGGTTCCCTCATGGAGAGAGCTTTTGTCTGAGCTGCCCTGGCAGCAGCTGGGGACAGGCAGCTAGTTGGAGCTCTGGCAGGTCCTTGACTTGTTTGGTCAGATCAGCTTGCATAAGGGTGGCTGAGCAGGCGAAGGTGCTGGAGTTCATCTCCCTTCAGATATGGTCCTGGCAGATTCTGAGCAGCTGGACAGAAGGACCCCATCATAGACTGTATTGGCAGGGACATGCAGAGGCCATCTACCCCCTGCAGCGAGTAGGGACACCTTTAAGTAAATCAGGTTGCTCAAAGCTTCATCCTTGAATGTCTTCAGGCATGAAGCCTCCACCACCTCCTTGGGCAAGCTGTGCCAGGGTCTCACCACCCTCAGAGTGAAGGACTTCTTCCTGCTTCTTACCAAGAGCAGGGTGGGATTAACTTCCCTTTGCTAACCAGCCACTGTCTTTGTTTTCCTCAGCTGGACGTTGGGCTGCAGATGGAGATGGAGAACATGCTGATAGAGCAGCACGCCCTGGAGCAGCAGAAAGCTCTCTCCTCCGGTTCCCCAGAGGACGCTGCCTTTGACCAGTGTGCTCGTCGGAGGCTTCTCAAGTTAGTAGGGCCCCTGTGCTCTGATGGTAGCGCACAGTGGTGCGCCCCTGCTCCTGGGAGCTCCTTGTCTCTGGGAATAGCTGGGGACTTGAGAAGGGGGTTGGTCCTGACAGTTTGGACGTGCTACCATTGAGCAGCCTGAGGACTTTTTTCCAGTGGCTTTTCACAGCAGAGGAGTTGTGCCCAGTGTCTGTTTAAACTCATTTTATTCTAAGAACCTGTTAGTAGCTGATAAAAGCTTGGACCTGGGTGCCCCGTGACGTACCAAAGTCTTCTTAGCAGAAGATCAGACCTTGGGCTTCATGGGCTGGAGTTTCTCCAGCAGTGACTACAGAAGCACCTGCTTTGTTTGCATCCTCCTCCACCTTAAGGACTCTCCTTGCTTCTCCTTCCAGAGTGGAGCTGCCCGAGTACATCCTGGACTTTGGCCACGTCGTTCTTGGTGACATCCACACGCACGTCGTGAAGATCACCAACCCCGGGCAGCTCCCCACGTCCTTCTGCGCCGACGGACGGGCTCTGTGTGGCACCGGTAACCCATGCTGGAGAGACTTCCCGCGGGCTTGAAGGACCTGTCTCTGACAGATGAGCTGGGGCCACGGGGAAGGGTTTTGAGTGCTCTTTTGCATCGTTTTCTCTTCCTTCCTCCCCCTGCTCGGTGCTCTGCAGCCAGAACTCTCCTGGCCCGCAGTGTGCAGCCACCTGGGCTGCCCTGACGCTTCATTGCGGGGGCTCCGTGGGCTGATCACCTTGGTCACCTCTCAGCATCTTCTGCTCTTGGCTACCAGGAGCATCTCCTGAGTGTCTTTGTGCGCTCCATGAGCTTGTGTTGGGAGCAGATGGGACCCTTGGTGCTTTGGAAGTGCTTTGTTTAGAGTTCGTAATGGCACAGTGCTGCTTTAGCCTCTCTTGAGACAACAGCCTGTGAGGTCAAAACAGGCTTTCAAAACAGGTCCTTGAGGACCATCAGATGGTGACTTGCTGCGTCTGAAGGGTGGTCAGGTGTCTCCTCTAAATTGTCTTCCAAGCAGCACCACAGCACAGGGGAATCTTCCCTGGAAGTTCTTTGGAGAGATCTGCGCATCCTTCCTGGGGGCCTGGTGAAGGAATTGCTGGTGCTCCTCAGCTGATGGGTTTCCGTTTTACCCTGCGGGTCTTGAATTCAGGCTGTGAAATTCCTTTCTCTTTGAGCGGTGACAAGAGAGAAGGAGTGGCTGTCTTCTCTGGAGACACAAAGGGTCCTTCTGCCTGACAGTCCTGTGGACACCCATACGGTCTGAACATACTTGTGACCAATTTCACGATGCTGGTGTATCTCAGCTGCTTTATTTTCACCCATTCAAGGTTTTAGTGTGGATCTGGGCTGCGTGAAGAACCTGCCCTTCTGTGAGACAGAGACCTTTCAAGTGAGCTTTGACCCGCAGAGTGCCAACCTGCCGGTGGGAGAAGTGAATGTTGTCCTGCCCATCAAGGTACTGCATCCTTCCTCACCTCCCTGTGCCAGCACGGCCTTTTGAGGCAGCTGTCAGGTTGGGGGCAGCAGCAGATGTTGCCTGGACCTTCAGCTGGATGCTCTGCCCCTCACTAGGCAGAAGAAGGCCCCACATTTCCCATCCGTCTGCGTGCCAGTGTGGCTGAGCCATCCGTCTGCGTGTCCAGGGACAGACTGGAGTTTGCTGCTGTCCAGTGTGGACAGAGTCAGGAAGCAACCATCCAGCTCCACAACCAACTCCAGGTCCCCTGTTCCATCACCGTGAATGAGCCCATTGTGAAAAGGAGGAAGAGACGACGCGGGACACGTAACTTCTCGGTTGGGTTTTCTGTGCCTCTCGTGCCTTTTCTGCCGCTGTGGGTGCCTCACCGCGTGGGGACGGCTCGTGGGAGGGAGATTGGAGGGTATGGAGCAAGGCTGGTTCACCTGGACTTGTGGAGCAGCTGATGCTTCACTTCTCTGCCACCTTCACCCATTCGTCCTCCTCCAAGTATGGTGCCTGCCCGTGTGCCTGCCCTGCCCACAGGTTTTCCCTCCAGTTCTAGGCTGTAGTGGCCACATCTGGTCTGGATGTGGGTGCTCTTGGCACTGTGACGGTGTCTCAGAGCCCTGTGGGAACTTGAGAGTCTGTCCTCACAGCCCAAAGAGACCTCACAAGGTTCCTTCCTGTGCCCAGGTGGACAAGTATTTGCCACTTTACATTAAACAAAAGCTGCTGAGGCAGTGGAAGAACAAGCGCTGTGTCTTCCAGGTGCTGCCCTCGGCCGGGACCCTGACTCCGGGACAGCGCTACAACGTGCGAGTCAGGTTTACACCCCGGAAAGAGGTGAGATTGACGTGCGGAAAATAGACTCTATAACTTGCTGAGAAGTATAAGCTGCATCCGAGTCCTCATCCTGTTCCTGCAGCCAAGGGGGAGGCTTAAAAATATCGTTCAGATCCTGTTCTGGTACCTGGTAAATTTTATCGGGTCTGGTACACCTCTGCCCTATACTGCACGTCGAGCAACACCCCCTCAGTTTACCTTTGTGTTTTTTATTCTCCCTCTCGAGTGCTAGTACCATAGGATCTTGTGGTGGGACTAATCCACACTCCCTTTGCCACTCTGGATGGTTTTGGAGGGTGTAAAACATATCCAGATATGTAACTTCATCCCATTTTCCTTCTCTTCTTAGAAATAACATCAATTGTAATAAGGTGTTATAATCTAATGTTCCATTGAGCCCCATCTTCTAATTTATCCCAAGGCCACTACTGATTACAATATTTCATAAGTGTTTTCTTATTTTCAGTGCCTCCTGATCCCACCAATTCCTTCCAATGGGCTAGCACACACCCTAGGGGATTCTTCTTAGAGGCTCCACTTTGATTGTTACCCATCATTTTAGGATTAGACTGTGACGGTTACAGTTTGAACCTTCCCTTTCTAGTACTTTCTGTGGGGACGTAGGGGGAAAACTGCGCCTGCGCGTGTCCAAAAACACAGTTAGGTGAACACGCAGTCAAGCAGCAGAGCAGTACAAAGTGGCCGGCGCTGGTGAGGGTGAGACCCCAATTCCCTTGCCTGAATCACAGGATGCGCCTACAACTCCACGAGTGGTAAATGTTCCTTTCTACAGCACTATAGCCAGGCAGTAGGGACAACGTCCTTGCTATGGCTGTGGTGGTATATTGTTCCCTTGCCCTTAGACTTTCAGGTTGTCATCGCCTTCCGAACGAGTGCGGCTTTACCCACCGGAACAACCAGACAGGTGGGTGTTACTGAGACTAAAAGGTCTCTTCAAGCTCAGATAATTTAGAAAAAATCTAAATTTTCCTTTTCTGTTGTTTTAATTCTAGGCAGAGGACCCAGGCTTCTGCTCCAGCTGATGCGGATATGTGGGAGCGACGCTTTAAAATTGAATGTTTTGTATTGTCAGCACTTATTATTATTTTTATTATTTTTCTTATTGTGTCTTTTTTATTGTTGTTATAGTTGTGCATAGTAATAAAGTTTTGGTTTTGTTCAGTTATACAGTTCTGTGCACTGAAAAAGATTAGTTTCGTTTAGTTAATCAAGAGTTTCTATCTGTATCTCTATTGGACATCAGGGGGAGAAAGTTGCTACACCACGTGACTCATAACTTTATAGGAGACAAAGAAGGGATATGGTTCACAGGAACTGTTTGCATGCGATTCACCACGTCTTGGATCAATTAGATTAGACACGGTGGAAATATTTAATTTCCCACATATTCCTTTCTCTTAGTTTTATTGCTCTTGGAGATCTGTATGAAGTTTTTGATCTGAACCTTCATCTAATATCTACCACAAGTTCCAACCAATCTCTTCACAGGGATTCGGGACTACAAATTGGGGCCCTTTCCTTAGTTTACAGTAACTTGATTTCACAGTCACTCACTCATGCACACCACAGCAAACACCAAGATTTACGCCAGACAGCAAGTTTTACGACAAACAGTTGACATTCTATTAATTAATTGTCTGTTAAACTCTATCTATATCCATCCCCTCAGCATTACTGCATGTCACTGAATCACTGGTACCAGCAAGCAGCCCCAGCCCAGGCCCCTTCCCGGGCTCAGCGGGGCTGTCGCCCATCGTGGTTCACCGCCCGTGGTCCCTGCGGTGCCGGCACGTTCCGGGCAAACTGGGAATCCGCTTCAATGGTGGAGCATTCCCAAAGGTGGTTTGAACGTGGCCACTGGGACTTGGAAACTGGTGGCTTGTGGACACAAGAGCTCTGGCTCCCAGTCCCGGGGTGTTGCTGTTGCTGGCCAAAGGCGGAGTGGAGATGACACCCCTGATTGCGAGCGGTCGGGAGCTCCTCGCCCCTCTGATGGAGCGATACAGAGCGGATGTTTGCCCGAGGTGGCAGTGCCAGGACTGTCTGGGCAGTGTAACCCTGAAGGAGGAGGAGAAGCAGCCCCTGAGCCCACCCATGGGGACCTGCACTCCCCCAGGGCGAGCTGAAACCCCTGTCAGTCCATTTAAATCCATGGGATACCCAGTTCCACCTGATGCCAGGAACCATCCCAGCCCCTGCTGCACATCAATAGCCGTGGGTGGGACCCCACAGTGCAGCAGTGGGAGGGTGTGGAATAAATGCCGTGGGGTCCCACCCACAGCAGACAGTCCTCCACAAAGTTCTCCAATGGGAGTCCTTTCCCACAGGGCTTTACCTGTTCAGCAGCTGCCCCGCCGTGGATCACAGCTATGGCAGGCAGTAATAAATCCCAATGTCTCTCCAGTCCTCCATGGGGTCACCAGCCTCCCCCCAGCAAATCTCTCTCTCGCTCATCTCTGTGGGCTGCAAGTACTGGCAGAGGCTTGCTCCAACGTAGGGTCACAGCATCTTCTTCTATGCGTCTCCACCTGTTCCATCCAGCGTGGAGCCTCTCCACTGGCCACAGGTGGGGTCTTGGCCTTTTCCATGGACTCTGTGGGGAGGGGGGGAGGGGAAACACCCTCTCCACAGTGGGTTTCTCCACAGGGTGCAGGGGCATCTTTCTCCAACACCCGGGGTGCCTCCTCCCCAACCCTCCCCAGCCTGCGTGTCTACGCAGCTCGTTACATCTCCTCACTCCCTTCTCTGGTGGCAAAATGCAGCTGCCAGCAGGGATTTTTTTCTCCTATATGTGATTCACAGAGGCGCTTTGGCCCAATATTTACACTTTGGGGCCACAGAGAATTCCAGCAGCTCCTCACAACAACCATTTTCTACAGCCCCTAGCACCCAGCTACACAAAACTGTGACACCGGGGGAGCGGCGCGCTAATGACCCGGGGTTCATTAAAGTTGTTTTCATTAGGCGCTGGGGTGTGGTGGTGACAGCAGCGACCTCCGCGCCACTGACGCCTGGCGTGGTGCGGGCGCAGCATGACAAGGGGCCATTGTCAGGGCACCGGCACGGCCCTGGTGCAGGCATTGCCCAGGGTGACCTTGTCAGGCCGGGGAGGGGCACAGTGCCCGGGCATGAGGGGCCCCCGGGTGCCACCCACGTCCCTGTCCCACCGGTGACCGGAGCGCCTCTCCGAAGCCGGGGCTGCCCTGGGCCAGCAATGGTGCCGGGAGCCCCTTGCAGAGCCCAGCCTGCCCGCGGGCACACGCTGGGTGCAATAAATCCCTGGCAGGCGTTAATTGGAGAGCACCTAATTGGGAGTGGCATCCTCTCTTGCAATGCTCTTGGGGCCAGACTGCTCCATGCCAGGCCCTGACCATGGTAATGGACATGAGGGCAGCACCCATGCCCATCGTTGGAGAGAAGCTGCAAAAGCAAGAGAAAAAGTAGAAAAGAGGGTCGTGTAGAGATGTGATTTGTGCGTCACGGTAAGGAAGGTGCAGACAGGAGGACGCCCCTGGGACAACCTTTTGTATAGGAATGTTGTGGTTCTTGTAGTAATGAAAAGTCCAGAAACCTGACTGGAGGCTGCTGCCTCAGCCAGGAGAGGGGATAAAAGCTTGCTCAGTTGTTATTAAAGGTGTCTTCGATCCACCGCGATCGCAGTCCGGGCCTTTCAATACGCCACCAATGGCGCCCAGTGCGGGGCACTGACACGACTCGCTGCGATCCGGTGCCGCGGCTCAGCTGAACTCAGGGCAGAACGCTGACAGGAAGCGCTACCGGCGCCCCAGTGCCTCTCGCAGGAGGAAGGTGAGCGGCTGAGAACTGTGGGGATGAATGTGATCAACAAGATTGTGAAGGAATATGGGAAGAAAAGGGATAGTGGAGAGTTACAGCAAATTTTTCTTTGGCCTTTTAAAAGTGATCCTTCCACAAACAGTCACAATATTTCTCATGCAGAAATCTGGGATGAAGTTGGGGTCAGATTTGGGACGGTGCCACTAAAATGGCTTTGCCAAAAACGTTATCATTTCCTCCAAGTGGAATTGAGCCATGAAGGTGAATTCATGTTTTAAGGAAATGTGGGTGGAACAGGAGGCTGAAGAACAAGCAAAAAATGTGTGTAGAAGAGTAAAACCTATTACCAGGTTTATTTTTTTTTTCTTCTCCATCCAAAATACTCTGAGGTAGGATGGTCCAGGTGAAAATGAAGCTCTTTTGATTTCAGCAATGCCTCTCTGGAACCATCACAGCTGTGTACATCTAACTTTCCCTGAGGGGTTGATACCCATTGCAAGGAAATCCCTTTGTGCTAGGATGCAGCTAGGCTGGCTTGGGTTATCAGTTTCCAGCAGGTGTGCTGCTATGTTCTGAGGGACATGATCTGC
The DNA here is from genome assembly GCF_964237585.1 of Gallinula chloropus. Classification (NCBI taxonomy): domain Eukaryota; kingdom Metazoa; phylum Chordata; class Aves; order Gruiformes; family Rallidae; genus Gallinula; species Gallinula chloropus. The sequence goes on along the minus strand of NW_028168076.1, from coordinate 55,039 downwards.
TTCAGCTGGGTAATACTACTTAAGCTTATCCAAGTGTGGCTGGTGAGGAAATAAGCGCACCTTTGTTCCCTTCTAGCTGCAACAGCAGCATGTACTAACTGTACCTGTTTCTAAACCAGAGTACCTCTTCCTATATTCAAGTGAGAATCAATTGTCTTGTCTGCCAAAGCCAATCACCCCAGAAATATTTCCAGGGCACAGGGGAGCTGCCTCAGTCCCCCTGTCTCCTGTGGTGTTTGATTGATGTGCAAGAGCCAGGTGCCCCAAGCAGCCCATCCTCCCTGAAAGGGCAGCTGTGGAGCCCCTGCAGCCCCCTCACTCGCCCAGCCCTCACCGCTTTGGTGACAGAGATGAGCTGGTTGAAGCTGATAAGAACGATGTTGAAGACAGAGGCAGTGCACACCAAGTAGTCCACCACCAGCCACAGCTTGCACAAGCCCCAGCCAAGTCTCCTCCACTCACTGGGCACCACGAGGTCCACTACTTGAACCAGCATTACATTCTCCACTTGGATCTGAAGGTCAGTAGCTCATACTCTCTGCTGGTTAGCGATGGTGGTTTGGACCACCACAGAGTCTCTAATTACAAGAGTTACTTCTCATTAACATGGCCTCAGGTCATAAGGAAATAGACTTATTTAGTTGGGCAGCCGCAATGAGTGGGGAACTCCAGAGGAGAGATCTCTATCCCTCTGGGTCAGTTCTCTCTCTTGACAGTGGATTGAAAAGAAAACAGCACAGATTCTGTAGGAAGACAAAGAGTACTATCAGGATTGTGTATAGGCTGATAAATAAAGCATATGCTTAGGTCATGGATGAATTATGTTATGCCTCTGAGTTAGCTAGACCACAGTAGGACTTTATACACAACAAAATTGAAACTACCCATGGCGTATCACAATGTCATGGTCTCTTACTCCTGATTATAGTATGCCACAGTTCTTATCCTGCCATGGACACTGAGGATGAATAATACTTCTTTACTTTGCCCCTCAAGTATTCTGAACACATTACAGTGCAAACATGAACGTGAGAGTTTGGAAGTGATACATGGCCCATTAATTAAAAAAATAACATTATTTTTTGAGCAAGATTTTATATCCTTTCTCCTTCTTCTTCCCTTCTCTGCTGTTCTTTTTCTCTCCTTCTTGCTAGAATTCTCTACTTATGTTCAGCTTTTCCTCAAACAGCCTTTTACCCCTGAGGCACTAGTAGATTTCAAACCAGGAAGCCAGAGTCTTTTATTTCTGTTCACTGTCTCCTGGACATTGCAGTGATTACTAATCAGGTGTGGTGTCAATCTATTTTCTAAATAGGTGCCTTCCTTCATAAAGAACCATCATAATCAACACTATTGGCCACAATACAGATAAGAAAGTTCTGAGTACTAGAATTATCTTTCTCAACTGCAGCTTGAACTGTGTCAGCAGTACCAGCCCTATTCTTGATTAGGATAATTAGAATCCATGAAACCACTAAAAAAAGCAAGGTGGCTTATTAAAATTGGCGTTTCAAATTTGAGATCTGTGTCTTATGATCGCTCCAACGTAGAGAGAACTTCATCTTCTTATAGTTGAGCATGTATGGAGAATGACTGTAAATCATCAAGTGTTGAAACCTGGGGCATACCCTTGATTAATGAAGTGGATGGCATGATGCCTCTTAAGCCATGGAAAAGCGTGCTATAGTTTATGTGCTTATACATTTTTATGTTCTATAGTTGACTCACTCTTTAATTTTTCACATGCCAATTAATTGTGTGGTTTAAACATCTTAAATAGATGTCTTCATCTGCAACCCATTAATTTATCTTCTACTGATGAACAGAGATTTTTAGCAAGAATGCTAGAAAAATCAAAGTTTCAGAATTCACAAAGTAACTTGCATTTGCTTATGGAGCTACTTAATTGGGTAAAATTAATCTTTTGCCCTACCTGCAATGAAATATGTTGGACCTTCAGAGAATACTATTCTTCTGTAGAATGTCCAAAGCAAAACCCAACCACCTGTTCAGAAAAGCTTTAACGTTACAAAGCTCTATTTTTTTCTATTGGTCAGTTACCTTAAGGTGACCTAAACTCTTATTCCAATGAAAAAGGAAACTAGCTGAAAATACTTTGTGTAAGAATACCCAGCTTTCTGGCTTCTGGGTCTTGTGCTAAAACATGCCTGAGCATCCTAGTAGAACTGATTTTACTAAGGGCAAAGAAATTTGATAAATAGGTGCATCTTGTAGATGGGCATCTCATTGGCAAACCTCCAGTTGTCTGGGATTTCACCTGTTAACCAGGACTGTTGATAAATGATAGAGCTTGGCAAGTTCCTCCGCCAGCTCCCTCAGTACTCGGGTGTATCCCATCCATCCCCATGGATTTGTGAGTATCCCGGTGGCATAGTAGGCTGTAGACTGCTTCCTCCTGGATTATGGTAGTTTCATTCTGCTCTCCATCCCTGTCTTTCAGCTTAGGGGGCTGAATGCCCTGTGGACAACTGGTCTGGCTAATAAAGACTGAGGCAAAGAAGGTATTAAGTACCTTAGCCTTTTCCTCATTCTTGGTGGCCATGGTCCCCTTCACATCCTGTAAGGGACAGAGATTCTCTTTAGCTCACTTTTTGTTGCTAATGTATTTATAAAAACACTTTGTGTTATCTCTTACAACAGTGGACAGACTGATTTCTAGCTGGGCTTTGCTTTTCTAATTTTCTATCTGCATGACCTAACAAGATCCCTGTATTCTTCTTGTTTTGCCAGCTCTTTCCTTTTCTTTTCCTGAGTTCCATCAAAAGCTCCCTCTTTATCCAGGTCAGTCATCTTCCCCAAAGGTTCGTCTCATGGGGACAGCATAACATTATTTATGATTTATGCTATACTGTAGATCTCTTTTATGAACTGTATTTAGTCAACAGGGGTACAATTTGGTAACTTTCTGACTTATTCTTTCCAGCTAAAGGAAATACGAATTGTTAGAGGGTTTTTTATCAATAATATATGAAAATATACTTTTATCACCTAGTTAGTAGCAATAACTTTTTTACCAACTTTTGTGGGGTGTCTTAAATTCCTCAAAGGATCTCCATTTCTTCTGCTCTTCTTAAATGAGAATCGTTTTGAAATGGATGGAAGTAGAATATATTATCCATTAAATTTATGTTTTCACTGTCAAGTATTGCTTCATACTTCTGTCTTTAACATGTTAGGGGTTTTTTTAACTTTATATGTAATAACTGACATAGCAGATTAGCAGTTCATCTGGTGTAAAAGCCTTTCTCCATCAGTGACTGATAGAAGATGTTTTAAAAGAAACTTCAAAAAAACATATAAGACACAATTGTAGAATTGCATACAACTGAAAGTTGGAGCTTCTTTCTGGTTTATGCCTTGAGGCACACCTTTCTATTTGTTTCTTTCTGCAGATGCTCTTCTAACATTGAAAGAAGGCTGTACAGAACTTACTTTCAAAGAGTCAAAATTTAACAGCAGAAATATCCTTTGTCCTCTGAATTTATCTAAGAATTTTCTGAAGAAGGTTGTTTTTCAAATCTCCTGTGTATCAGAGACTAAAAAATACCTGCTGTGTAATGGAAGCTGGTAGAAGGCTCATCTATCTCTTCATACAAAATTCAATGGTCAGGAGATGTCATTACAGTGCAACACAGTGTGTAGTGTGTTGTTTCTTCAAACAGTTAGTTGGATAAAACTGTCTCCTTAGCCATCTTATCTTTTCTGTCTCTTTACCCTTGTGTTGTTGCTTTCATTTATCATCACTTTCTTCATTCCCTGAGACTTCAGGATTTTTCTTTTCACTCACAAATGTCTTCATCATTTCTGTGTTAGTCTTTAACATCTAGCAATTGTTTTCTTACCCTCAGTCATTCTAATGAACAGAAACATACTTTAGCTGCACAAAGATCAAATATATTAGAGGCTTGTTTTGAAAGCATTTTGAAAGCCACTACAGAAAGGCTACTAAATGTTGAGAATAAAAATTTCTTAACCTTCACAGAGCCTACCACGTGTACAACTTTCACACCCTGCTCTCTTCACTGCCTAACAAAATTGTACCCTTGTTACATGTTTTCCTTTATTGTCTTTAAGGGGAAAGAATCCATCAACATAAATCTTAAATATCTCCAAAAGTACAAGTAAAAATACATAAATATATGTAACAGATGCAGAATTGCCTCCTGGGATGCATGTATTATGCATACAGAACTGTCATAACATCCTTCAGACAATCACATTTTTTCCTTTGCTCATGGTCTTTACACCTGTCTCGTTTTGACAACGCACCCGGATGTAATGCGGATACTAAAATGTAACTAACACTATAAAAACATATTTTCCACTTTTTGGAACGTACTTATTCATACAAATATAGGATCAAATTAATCCACCTAGACTAGAAAAAGCAGTAACCACGCAAAAGCAATTTCCTTTACATTTTAACCAATATTCTGAAAATAGAACTATGATTCTTGAGAAACAATTGTCTTCTGGGCAAATCAATGGTCTAAGTCTAATCCATAATTTTACAATATTGTTAATATCATAGCTTTCACATTGAAGGACAGAAAAAAGAAAGCAGCTTTTATTTTCATCACAATAAATCTAATTGAAATATTATGAATATTGAATGAACAATGAACAATCCTATTTAGATGTTGATTAATTTCAAAATCTTTTTAGCAGAAAACATGTAGATTTTCTTTCAATTTAAGACCTGTTCTTTTCATTGCATTTTTTTTCTAATTCAAGATTAAATTATTTTTGATATTTCCTCTACATTCGTCTTCCAACATCTGTTTGTCTTTGGTTCTGCGATGTATAGAAGCAGTGGGGAAATGGAGTTTCTCTGTTAAGGAAGAAGGGTGAAGCTGTTCTAGAGCACCTCTAGAACCACTTAAAAATGCTGCCTGTCTGACCTTCGATGTAAATATCATCTTTAAGTTACAAATCTGCTTTTCAGTTGCCTGTTGGCAGTTGATTTATGTGATAAAACCAAATAATCATCTACCTTTCCCTTGACATTATACGTTCATATGTAAATAAGTGGAATGGAAGTTTCCATTGGATAGTCAAGGGGTCAAAACCGTATTTGAATGTAGAACTAAGATGTTTGGAGTATGAATGCTGACAAATAAGAATTGGTAAAATGCAATCTCTGCAAACATGCAAGGAGTTACATATTCCATGACAATACAGAACCAAAGCAAGAGCAACACACTTGTACACAGGGGTGGAGTTGGAAAATTTAAGAGATCTTAGATGATTAAAGATTTGTCAGGTCTCTTATGAAGCATGCTCTTGGATAAAGTTTCTGGAATTCTGCTATACTTTTAAGGTTATGTGTTTGGTTATGATACCAAGATCCTTCAGATGGCAGTGATTTCCCACTGATGCTCCAAGTGCAGTATCTACTCTATAACCTAGAAGGTAATTCTTTTAGTTTCTTCTGAGAAACCTTTATATAAGGCTAACCAAGAAATATTGTTGTTAATATTATTGTTGTTATTTAATCTTGAACGTACTCAATACAGCCTGAGCATTGCAAAAGTATACAGCAGTTACAGGTTGTTCTTCATTCCCTGCACTAGGTATGGATCTTTGAAAGTGATCTTTTGAAACCCTACAAACATTTGGAGCTCAATTTAGATCAAACAAACTTTACAAAAGTTGTGCTGAAGTCCTCGCTGCTGGTCTTGGATGTGCCCAGTCAAAGGTCAGAGACAATACATAGAACCAGACAACAGTGTCAAAGCAAGTAAGCAGATAACATCTGATACTATTGCTTTATTGAAATTTAATACACTGGGAGTGTCTTTGAGAATGGTTCTGGTTTTATTTAACAGAAATGACCACAAAGTTAATGACTTACCTTTAAAACAAAAATAAAATGCATTGATTTGGTGATCTTGCATAGAACCTGATGAATAAAAGAGGTTGTTTTGGGCTTTGGCAGACTCTGAGCTGGTCAAAGATTTTTAATGTCTTATCAGTTAAATGCTTCAGTTACATTAGGTAGGATATTGCACATTGCTGAGTAGTAGATGAGCAATAACTAAAATTATTCCATAATTTCAGGAGGTAAATGCATCACTTTTTCATGATTTTATTTCATTTCACTGTGGCAGAAAAAATGACTAAACATCACTGCCTCTGTCTTGGCAGATTCGTAATGTGTATCAGGAAAGGCACAGATACTGTCCTCAATATGTTTATTTTTAATTGTAATTGATTTCTAAAGATATACATGAGTAAAAACATTGTGAGGACAGTTCTGTTAATAAGTATACATATACACTGCAACCCTTCATATCAACAGCATTAATAAAATGTTAACAAAAATTTATGGAGAAATTACAACAATTTTAACAAACCATTTCTAACTAATGTTTCAAATTTTTATTATATTGCATATATAATAATGTGTAGTGCATTCAGATTAACTATGCTTAATATTGCAACTCTTCTCCTGCCATACCTTTCTTCCTAAGTATGTGATATGAACCATGACATTACAATCTTAAAGCTGTAACAAGAATCAGTTATGTTTGTACTATTTCCCATTCTCATTATATTCTTTGTCACACAATGAATGAATGTTGTGCCATTCTCTGTTCTCCTTACAATCTTTTCCTTATGAATGGGGTATCAGAATTTTAATGTCTTTTGTAATCTCTGAGTTATAGGAGTGTCTTACACTACCATGACCTTGTTAATATTCTGCATTGTGATTGGCTGGTTGCACACTGCTGTGTACGAGGGTACACTGAGCAGCCAGTCAAGTGGTTTTGACAGTGGCTAATTCAAAGTGTTCCACTAAGCTGAAGTAAAGCCCACAGACCTCAGTGTGTTATTACTGCTAAACCCAGCTAAACACAAGAAAGTGTTCATTCCCTTCCCAGGCATGAATCAAACATCAGTATTTCAGCCACTGCAAGTTATGAAGCACTCAAGAGAATGATAGTATGCAAGTGCATACACTTTCTGCAAGTCCTTTTGTTCTTCCTTTGCTTTTATGGTTTCCTCAGTTTTAAAACCTGTTGTGTATTTCTCCACATTAAAGAAAAAATAAAATTTAAAAAGAGACCTCTAAATTTCTATTCTTAAATCAAAAGAAATTGGCAGTTAGGTTTTGGCTGTAACTGCTTGCTGGGTCTGGTGTACTGAGTGTGTGATTTTGACAGGTTAGAAAGGTTGATATATGAGTGCACGTACAATCCTTTTTTCCACTGCTGAAACTCAGAAATAGAGTATATCTGCTTTGGATTCTCTGTGCTTACAGCTACGATTCTGCACATTTTCCAGTTATATATTTAATTGTCCTCTTGTCTTTTTAGGATCTTTTAGATCTCCCTTTGTGTAGTATTTATGATTAATTTTTAAAAAAATCTTTATATTTAAATCATAATGTACCCTGATATAAGTCAGAACATATTGCAGAAACCTGGAAAAACAGAATATAAATTATAAAAAAGATTCATGTTTATCAAATATGCTTTTCATGTTAGTTGATTCTTGAAAGCATTTTCCAGTTTACCCAACATAAATTATATATACGATAATGAATAAATGTGGATTTTCTTTTATTTTTTCAACCTATCACATAGTAAATACATGTTCATAACCCTAAGGAGGTGCTATTAAAATTTGGTATGTGAGAAAATCTCTAAATCAGTTAGGAAAATGTTAATACTGGCATGCTGAATATGGTGACAAGTAAATTGGCATTTGTCAGTCAGTACCATGTTGGAATAATGCCAATAACTTAGTCTTTTTTTGGAGAGTGTAATTTTCCATTTAACAGAAAAGCAACTATAAACAACAAACAGTGTTTTACTTAGGTGCTGCTGAAACCCATAACTACTAAATCACAACCCACCCATCATTCTGGGATAGACAAGCAGGTTGCATTGGTTAGGAAACTGTTATTAAGAATTGTGCAAAACCATTTTGACCGTATGGAGACTGTGGGAATGAGAACACTTGCTTAAGAGTTTTAATGTAAAGCGCAGCAAAGGGTATATAGCACATGTAATTCTTTGCCTGTTGTCCAGTTGTATTTTCTGTCCGGGGGCAGTAGTGGAGTGGTGTAAGAAACACTGGTCAGCGGTGGTTTACACACTCAGCTGCTTTATTTAATTGTTTTCTCTTTGGAACTCATTGCTGTGCATTCTCAGCATCTCCAGATTTTAAATTAATTTATCCTTATAATATTCCCAGTAAGGTAAAGAAATATGTTACAGCTGGCGAGCTGAATGTAGATAAAATTATTCGCCTGACTTGGCCTAGTAGCAATATCGTTAACTTTGTCTCTTTACACACAGTCAGGTGTGTGAAGGAAAAGTCAGAGTCTGGAACCTAACCAATGACCAGATAGGAATATTGGGACTAGCAGGGAGGGTTATTTTTGTTATTTTTAAAGGATTTGAGGAACAAAACTCCGCTGTAGAAATTTACACTTTGGTCAGAAAATGTACAAAAGACCTTTAGTACTGGAAAAACAAATAGGTCAATTCAGATTGTGAACAATCTCTGTAGGCATGTATTTTGGAAAGACATTTTGCTTTCTCTCTTCTGTATTAGCCTTTAAGAATAAACTACATATAGACAAGAAGTTCCTTTCCATGGTTGCATTGCCATGTCATCTGTGGAGATAGGACCAGGGGCAATGGCTGCAAATTGGAGCACAGGAAGTTCCGCACCAACATGCGGAAAAACTTTTTCACAGTGAGGGTGACAGAGCCCTGGGACAGGCTGCCCAGGGAGGTGGTGGAGTCTCCTGCTCTGGAGGTATTCAAGTCTCGTCTGGATGCCTATCTGAGTGATATGAGATAGGGAACCTGCTTTGGCAGGGGGGTTGGACCCGGTGATCTCTCAAGGTCCCTTCCAACCCCTACAATTCTACGATTCTATGATCTCAGGGAGAAGTGTCCTGGAAACTAAACCTACCACTCGCAGTTGGCTTTTTTCGGTAGAAACAAGGGGGCTTGTGATATGAGATCACAAAACATCATTAAAGGTTTATTAATTTATGCAAGAGTCAAAGGGCTATGGCCTTCATAGATTAGCTCATTTGTTACTACATTGATGTATAAAAATTTATCCAAATAGTATTTTCCCCCCTTTGTTTTCCTCTTTTTGCATATTCAGTAGTTACTTACACTCTGGTCCTTTGCATTTCAATTGGATGTTCCTGTCAGCATTTAATTACTAACAAACTCAACTGTGTAACAAAGTCAAGTGAGGAATATGTGTAAAATTTTAAATTTGTCTTTGGGGACTTGACTTAATTTGATTTGGGTAATGTACTTAAGCTAAATGAAGTTCACATAACATAAATTCTGTCCCAGAACAGTGGTGTCCACAACTTATGTGAGGATGAAAGTTCATGTGTTTTGAACTCTGAAGCAGTCCTTTTACAGGTTAAGCTCATAATTCTGGGAGTTGTTCCTATTGTGTTAAAATGACTAAAGTTATCTGTTTTATAATTAGTACCTTCTAGCAGATAGAACATGACTTTAATTTCCGGAATTTTTGGTGCCTAGATCTGGACTACTTGCCTTAAATGAAAGCCTAGGTGGTGGTTTTATGCTTTTTTCCCCCCTTTTTCATTTACATGAGTTGTTGAGCTGAAAACTGTACTCTCTAGAACATTCTTGGTGCTATGTCCCACCTGTTCTTATGCTTTAAATGTTGTGCTTGATACTAAAATCAGTTCAATAGCTGGTTGTATTAAAATGGTTAAGAGCTAGGACTCTAGACAGCAATAGTTCAAAAATATGTGAAAGCAGTGGCTAAAACCAAAGTAGAGCACTGAAATGCCAAGGCAAAGGCTACTTCTGCATCCTTAAGCCCACCCTTTTCCATAAGGATTTTCATTTACATGATTGATGGCCTTTTTTACCCTACATCTTTTTCATCTGTTAACCTCTGGTCTTTCTGAACTGGAACAGGAAAACTAACTGTGAATTTGTAAGATAGGGGATAAAGCACAGAAGTATGTATAAATGGGAATTTATTGCCAGATATCAGAAGACCAGGCCGACTGAAAAAGACGTAACACGGGGTACATGATGTGACTAGAAAAAATAAGGTTGCTTACTATCTGATTTTGTTTCTCATTTTTCCTTTTTTTTTTCCTAATGAGAGTAAAATAATTGCATTCAGAAATCAACTTTCTCATTTGCCTGAAGGATTTATGCTTACATTTACTGAAGTGGTGACCACAAATGGAGCTTCTGTGAAGTATATTTTCTCTTTAAAAAATAAAGGTGAAGGAAAACAAACGTGTCTCAGTAGCCTTGGCATTCAAGTTAATAAACATAAATGTCTGCTGAGTTTAGGAAGTTCTAGATTAAGCCCAACAGTATATAAGCTTTAATTGACATGACTGCTGATGAAGCATAGGTCTTGCCTGTTTTGTCTGTTCAGCTCTGATTTAGCCAATTGTATAGCAGCAGAAGGCTCTGAAGGCTTTGCAAATTATTCAAACATAAACTGTAAATATGGAGAGAGGGAGAAATCATGGACATTTCTTTCATACTTTTTACTCTGCTTCAGAAAAGAAGATTTTTTAATAAGATCAATTCTGAGTGTGTATGGAATATATGCTGATATATATTACATTAATTATGACTTAGATGTGTGTGTGCATGTAATTCTTTTTTCTTGAGTGACATCAAACCTTTTAGGCTTTCTACCTAATAGTGGCTTCCTTTAGCTACAAGTCTTCCCATTTCTGATGTTAGAAAAAAATTCTAGGACAAGTTTCTATGCAATGACAATTTGCCCAACATTCTGAAAGTGAAAATTCTTACAAAAGTAATGACCAAAATGCAGCCCTCTCTGGTTAGAAGTACAGTAATGCTGCACTTCAGCATTTTAGGGTGTGAACTAAAACAATAGATCTTATTCAGTTGAAATTGTGAGGGGAATTTAGATAAGCACAAGGTAATTATCCAGGTTAGAATTTGGCCGTAACACAGGAGCTGACACCTCCTATCAAGAGGTATGTAATCACATTGTGTGATTTTCTGCAAGAAATACTATACAGAGCAGCACTGATTTTCAATGCCCTTGTGAACAGTGTTTCACAATATATGTTATTTTCAAGACTCTGAGAAAATTCTCCACAACTGCTTTTAAGATATTTCCCCTAGTGCAGAGATTTTATTTTTTTTTAAGCACATGTTCTGAAAAGCACTGACAGCCTCTTCAGCAAAGGAGCCAGGATTGTCAGCCATTGATGAAAAAAAAAAAAGAATCTGCTTTGACACCCCAGAATGAGCTTCTGGCAAAGTTATGTCTTTCTTTTAGATGTTTGGATAAATCACACGGCTCAGAAACTGCATCATACATTATGCCTGAGTTATAAACAAATGCTGCTGAGGTAAGGATATTTCTCAGTCCAATGTACTGAATCTCTAGATGTCACTTGCCTGCATCAGGGTAATGTTTGCTCAAGGCTTGGCTGTGCGTTCCAAGCAGCTTATATGGATCTTCATGAGACCCAACCAAACAGATGTCTGCATTACCATACAGTCCTTTCTTAAACACCTGCATTGCTCCACCAGCGGCACCATGTTTAGTGCTCTAGAGGAGATCCACTGTAAAAGAGAAAGAGCGAAGAATTTGTGTCCATATCTGGTGCTGTTCATTCTGTAACCTCTGTAAGGCCTGTGATCATGACAAGTGAGGACTTTCTTTCCCATGTCTGTGACGCTTGATCACTGTGAGTTTTTTCCTTTATGTGGTTCATGGTTGCTGGTAGGGTCTAACTCCCAGATGGTTATACACATTGAAAAGCACCTATGGACAACTGAATTGCAATTTTCATTTAAAAACTGTTACCCACATATAAGCAGACTGTTAAAACAGTTGTTCAGAATGTAGAGTGCTTTAAGACCTCTCTGTTCCAAGATGCTGAAACTCATTTCTCCCACTCAGGTAAATTACACCATTGCTGTCCATATCTAATCCATCACAGCTAGCATCTAAGAGCAATCAAACCCCAAACTGCCAGGAACTGTGGCTCCACATGCTGTCTAAAGCCATTGTTTTTTCAAGTCTACATAATATTACCATAACCACAAATGATGCAAAACTCAGTAACTGTGATTTATCCCTAACAAAAGAAAGCAGAATGTGTATTATGTACCTTTCTGTTCCATACTTTGGTTCACCCACTATGTTATTTCATGACTTCTTCAAGATTTCATGTTTGCACTCTGTTGCCAGATACCCTGTTTTCAAGAGACAGGCGAGGGAGGTTGGAAGTGAGCAAAAGAATGAGAACTCCAAAGGTGAATTAATGAATGGTGATGTTCAGCTGGCAGACGGCATCACAAACATCTACCTTTTTTAAAAACCTTTGTCAAACAACAGGCAGTAGATTTCAAATGCATGAAAGAACGTATTTGTGTCTTGTTATATAGGGTGAGTTTTGTTGAGTGTCAGATTTTAGGGAAAATGGGAAGCATAAGTGTTGCCTCTTCTAAATTCAGATATCTGTATGGGAGGCATCTAGTTAAAGTCAGTATCCATTCTCTCACAAGAATAAAGGAAAGAGCTGAAGATCTCCAGAGAAAATCTCCTCAGAATCTGATTTATTCTACCTAGGTTAGAAACTTGTGTAGATTATATTACAGGCTGGAAGTGTCATTCTCTTTGTGTTAATGACAGAGGTAGGTAAGACAGTTTAGTTAGGCTAAATATCTAACTTTTTCCTGAGATGAAGTTAAATGGCATGGATATTAACCTCACCTCTATCTGTTGTTCAGTTTCCTTTGAGAGTAGAGTGATTCAGACCTGTAAGACAGTTGAAGTATGAAGGAAAGACAAAGGAAGCCAAACCAGGCAAACGTCATGATGATGACCAAGAGGCACAGGTAGTGAGTCAAGAAATAAAGAGATGTAAAAAAGGGAAAATTAAGGTATCACATATAGAACATTTTAAAATTGGTAACTCCAATAAGCATTTTGTCACTGAAAATGTAATTATACTGACATAATCTTGTGAGACAATAGAAGTCCAAAGAATAATTTAAGGCCAAATGCAGAAAGAGAACAGAGACATCTAATCCTTTTGTTGGCCCTTTAGAAAATAAATTGATTTGGAGTTCATACAGGAAAGGGTAGCACAATCTACCTCTACATACCCAACTAAAGATGGTATAATAAAAATATGAGGTTTCCTAAATAATATCAGGGGCTTTCCAGAACAACTCAGACACACATGTGGAGTATAACCTGAATAAGTTCAAGACCTTAAGGAGAGCTCTGAGAATAGACCAATAGTAATGATTGCAAGCTTGCCTTCCAGTATTAGGAGCTGGTAAGAAAAGGGGGAGAGGAGCGCTGAACAAAGTAGGCAACAAATCTATGGATGAGTAAGAAACCGTTTGCTTTATTTAGGCTTCAACTTAAGCAAATGATAAGAAAAGAAACTGGTGCTAGTTTGAGGTTTCTAATAATGTTCTTTGGTTTGGTTTCATTTGGTTTGTTTTTGTGTGGTTAAAAATATATAGGAATAAAGTGGGGCAGTAGTCCTAAAATCAGATCTGACATTTGCAGGGAATCCTATTGCATCCAGTAGAAGATTCTCACAAAAGAAAGTATGGAGGAAGATGAAATTACACAGAAACATGTAAAATGTTTATAAATTCTGTAAGAAACAGATGAGACAAATGAAGTGCGTTTATTAATTCTGAAATGGTTGGCACAGATGAAACAGACTGGAGTGAATCTTGTAAGTGAAATAAAAATCCAAGGTGTCCTTTCAAGTGTAGAGGTGAAAAAAGAAGATGCCATCCAGATGGATCTTGACAGGCTTGAAAGGTGGGCCCAGGTGAACCTAATGAGGTTCAACACTGCAAAGTGTAAGGTGTTGCACTTGGGCCAGAGGAAGCCCAGACATAGATACAGACTGGGAGAAGAGGTCCTTGAGACTAGCCCTGCTGAGAAGGACCTGGATGTTCTGGTGGGTGAGAAACTTAACATGAGCCAGCAGTGTGCTCTTGCAGCTCAGAAGGCCAATGGTATCCTGGGCTCCAGCAGAAGAGGGGTGGCCAGCAGGGACGGGGAAGTCATTGTCCCTCTCTGCCCTCGTGAGGCCCCATCTGGAGTACTGTGTCCAGATCTGGGACCCGCAATACAAGAAAGTTGTGGAACTGTTGGAGAGGGTTCAGAGGAGGCCACAAAGATGATTAGAGGTCTGGAGCATCTCCCCTACAAAGAGAAGCTGAGGGAGATGTAACTTATTGTTTTTAATCATTGTGGGTACTTACTATGTGCCAAGAATAGGCTGTGAGGTTTAGTTTTCTTGCCTGATAGTTTAATAATGAGGCAGGACCTCCAGGCAGGGACAGGGAGGGGACTCTACCCCTGTGAAAGGAAGGGGTTCAGGTGAGCCACTCCAGGCACCTCATCCTTGCTTTGCAGCCCTGGGGCTGGAAGGGGATGCAGCTCTGGCCTATGGCTTTCACAAACCCACCAGAGATGGGATTCCTCTTGCCCCAGTCCTGGTGGGCACAAAATAGGCACCTTCTTCCTGGGAGCTCCCATGGGAATTACTGGGGGTGGAGGAGAGTTGCCAAGATCTCCTTCTCCATGAGTGTGGATTTCATGTGATGGAAACTGTGTGTCACCTTCATTCATCTGTACCCAAAACTGAAGACCAGGAATGACACTTTGGGAGCCCATGGAATTCAAATAAAGGTTTCTCCAAGGCGGTAAGGAATGGCCCTTCTTCATCTAGCAAGAGACAGAAGCTGGAAAGGAAAAGGCCCCACCCCACCACCCCCCCCGCCCTGGGAATCAGACCAAAGGGAGACTTGTCACCGGTAAAGGATTTATTGCTCTGTGCTCCCAAGCACTACAGATGGGATCAGGACTGTGCACATCCAGGGAAGCTCAAGGATTTTGTTTAGATTTACCTGTCTGGAAGAGCAATGCATTATTTTTTTTTCTGGTCTTACTAGGTGACTTAAATCACACAAGAAACCTGAACCTACTCACATGGGAAAGAGATAAGTCAGGCACTAATTAGCAGAAAGAGACTGCATTCCCATTATTGGTCACTCTATCTGCCCATTTCTCCCATTTTTTTTTTATGTGAAGTAGTTGGTAGTGCAAAACCTAAGGAGACATTCTGTATGGCTTTTCAAAATGATATAGATATTTTGTTCCCTAACTTTTGCCTTTTGACAGGGTCTGAATAGCCCTTCAAACCCTCATTATGTCTTCTATAAGGAAAGTGATCTCTGGGCTTAAAGGTATCCATCAGCTCCTTCAGTGCAGTTAGCCCTTGATAGGATTGACACTGTCATAGGAATGATAGCTGCTTGATTCCCCCTGTAATTAATTTAATGGGGGAGAATAAAGAGGTTTTGTGGTGAGGGGAGCGTCCTTTTCCTGTGGATGACTCCCCGGTGCTATTTTGCTGCCCCTTGGGCAGAGGGCCTGCCCCCCAGGTCCCCTCCTCGTCAATCCCCATCCCTGGAGTTTTACGTATAGGCCTGGCCCGAGGAGTCTGCTTGGGATGGCTTTTGGGGAGGCACAGGAGCCCACCGACACTGGTTACCAGTGTAGGCTTCACATAAGGCAAGCGGGAGCAGCAGCTACAGTCTCCTCCTCACAGAGGAAACCAGCTCCAGTGCCGGGATGCCCACACTGGGAAGTGATCTGCAGCAAAAAAGGGCCAGCAAAGAGCCCTCTTTGGGGCTTCTTGAGGCCCAGAGAAGCTCAGGCCTGTGCCAGGAGCCAGCCGCTTGTTGGCGGCCTGCTGAGGTGGCACGGGGTGAGCCAGCATCACCTGCGGCTGATCTTAACGAGGTGCCGAGGCCCCACAGGCCCCTCGACTCGACCCCTCTGCACCCCCACCCTCAGGGAGGCTTCTCAGACCCCTGTGCACTCAGCTAGACCCAGCAAAGGGGGCAGAGCGAGGCACCTGGGCCTGGTGCCCCGGTCTGAGCAGTCGGTCCTACGGGCTTGGCCATTCATGGCTGGAAATTGGGCAAAGCTGTCACCAGAAGGAATGTGGCCGCCCAGAAATCAGAGGTGCCGTGCAGACGTGGTTGTCCAGGCCTTGGGCTGCCAAGAGTGCCAGAGCCTGGCACTTGTCATGGAGGGGGAGAGAGGCACAACGGCCGTGTTACTGATAAGGGCAACAGAGACACCAGGGCCGTGTGTGGTGCTGTCAGGAGGCAACTGTCATGATGATGCTTGTGACCAAATAAAATCCTGGACTCCTAGACTATACTGAGTGGGAAGGGACCCTTAGGGATCATGGAGCCCAACTCCTGACTGCTCACAGGGCAAGCCAAGCTTTCCCCTAGCATATTTCAAAAACATTTCCATCAGAAACATTTCTGGTGGTGAGAAAGAATAAGGCCTGTTGAGCTTTTACATTTTTATTACCATCAACACTGGAAAGAGCCCCTCTACGTCTAATGTTCTTCCACCTTGCCCATCGCAGCTTCTCTGCCAGCGAGTGCCTGAAGGGTGACAGTGTCACTTCGCTTCAGGAGGGGGAGCAGGGGCAGGAGCAATGGGAGAGAAAGGCAGAGACAGAAAAAAAATAAATATTAAAGCACCTACTCACATCCCACCCTCTTTTTCCCAGGATCCACTTCACTCTCTCATTTTCTCCTTCCTCCGATTCAGCGGCACAGGGGGACAGAGAATGGGCATTGAGGTCAGTTCATCACACGTTGTCTCGGTCGCTCGTTCCTCCTCAGAAGGAGGACTCCTCACAGTCTCCCCTTCCTCCAGTTTTGGGTCCCACCCATGGGGGACAGTCATCCGTGAACCTTCCCACATGAGCCCTTCCCACATAGCTTCTGATCATCACCAGCTTTTCCAGTGTGGGTCACCTGAATGGGGTGCCGTCCTTCAGCAACAGACTGCGCCAGCGTGGGGCCTCCACAGCCCTGCCAGCAAACCTGCTGCAGCACAGGCTTCCTAGGAGGTCACAGCCTCCTTCGGTGTCTGCATCTGCTCAGGCGTGGGGACCTCTACACTCTGTGAGTAGAATCACTGTTCCACATCATCCAGCATGGGCTGCGGGGGAACAGCCTCAGTCACCATGGTCTTCTCCACGGGCTGCAGGTGAAACTCTGCTACAGGGCTTGGAGGACCTTCTTCACTGACCTTGTATTCTGCAAAGTTCCTTACACTTTCTCGCTCCATTCTCTGGCAGAAGAAAAGCTGATGCTAATTTTTATTTTTCTACTTAAAAATATTGTCACAGAGCTGCTCTTCACAATGCTCTGCTCCACACTGCCAATCCATTGTCAGTGTCCCTCTGCCATGGCAATGCTGCTGACCAGTTCTTCTGTGACATCCCCCAGATCCTCAAGCTCTCTTGCTCACGGCCCTATCTCAGGGTAACTGTGGTCAGAGCTTGTTTAGGTTTTGGGTGGTTTGTGTTCATCGTGGTGTCCTGTGTTCAGATCTTCAGGTCGGTGCTGAGGATCCCCTCGGAGTAGGGATGGCACAGAGCCTTTTCCACATGCCTCCCTTACCTGGAGGTGGTCTCCCTGTCTGTTAGCACTGCCACGTTTGCCTACCTGAAGCCCCCCTCAATCTCCTTTCTATTTACAGATTCACAGCTGTTGCAGTTTTGTGTAGCTGTGCTGCTGAGATGGCTCCTGCAAGCAGCAGCCAGACGCTCTCTGCAGGACCCAGAGAGGAAACATCGGCCAATTCAAGGCCAGAGCTGCTGCTGACCAGGGCTGAGCCAGTCGGTGATGGTCACAGCACCTCTGGGAATCACAGTGAGGAGAAAAACCCCACAGGCAGGTGGATTTTTCCACCAGAGAAGGGAGTGAGAAGATGTAAGAAGCCAGGGAGGAAGGAGGGAGGGGGAAGGAGAATGAGGCCCTCCAGGTGCCGAAGAGAGAGATTCCCCTGCAGCCCGTGGAGAAGACCATGGTGGAGCGGGTGTCCCCTCACAGCCCATGGATAAGGATGGGGAGCAGAGACCATCTATGGCCTGTGGAGAGGTTGATCTACGCATCAGCAGGTTTGCTGGGGGACTTGTGACTCTGTGGGGGACCAGGCTGGAGCAGTCTGGGCCCGAAGGTCAGCACCCATGGAAGGGAGTCCTACTGAGAGGCCTGTGGTGAGGAGATGACTCCCCAGTAGAGAGGACTCATGCTGGAGAAGTTGGAGGACTGTCCCCTGTGGGTGGGACACCACAGTGCCGCAGGTGAAGAGGGTGGATGTGTGGAATGCCCCCCCAGCTAAGAAGGAACTCAGGAGGAACAGACTGAAAACCCCCATTCCCCATTCCCTGCCCCACCCCACCCCATGTTAGGGGGGGAAGAAGAGAATAAGATTGTGAAAGTACTTTAGGCTGCTAAGAAGAGAGGGGTGAGGGGAAGGTGCTTTAAGACCTGGCTGTGCTTCTCATTATCTTGACTCTGGTTCACTGGGTGTGTTGTTGTAGTAGTAATAAATCACTTTTATTCTGTGCTGAGTCTGTTTTGCTGAGCCAGTCCTCTTTCTACTAGAGCTCTGTTCACTGACAGCATCTAAAGGGGGGGAAAAGAAGTAGAAAGGTGAACAGGCCACTGGGGAGAACCATCAGCCAGTTGCTATGCCACCCTCTGCATCATCATCGTCAACTCTAACAGTGTCGAATAAACAGGCATGTGGCCAGACGCACCTCATCTCCCATCGAGTTCCAGAGCTCTACCAGTGGCAGACCTGTTGCACTGTCATAATTTGTGACCTGGAAAAGACAGACCGACATCAGCGTGCAGACAGACACCAGTCCTGGTCGCCAGCCTGAGTGATTCTCAGCGGTGCCCTGCCCTGAGCCACAGAGTTGGCAAGGCCAGCGTCAGCCACTGCGCTGCCGATGCTGCACCAAGAAGGTCTCAGCACCAAGGTTTCTCCACCAGAGCCCTGCCCAGCAGCCGGGCGTCCAAGCTGGGCCTTTGTTCTGGCCTGGGGCACACACAGGATGCTGGGGGAGAGGGGCCAACAGCAGCACTCAAAGCAGCAGCAAGGCTTTCCCAGACAGCTCCCACTGACCTGCGCCAGCAGGACTGCGCCTCTGGTCATCTCCACAACAGCGGCGTCCGCTTGGGATGAGAAGTGATCCTCGTCTGTGGAGAGAGCAGAGCGGGAGGCAGCAGATGAGATGGGGCCAGGCTTCACAGGCCAGGAGGGACTATGCAACCAACCCTGCCTGACCTCCGACTGCAGCCCAGCCAGAGAACCCTCCCCTGCCACTGCTGGAGGCATTTGCTGGACCCAGCCTATCGAGCTGGAGGTCACACAAGTATTATCCCTGCTGTGCTGCTGAAGGGAAAGGACCGAGCGCTTTCTAAAGCCACCTTCGCGTGAACACCAGCAGCGGGTGAATTGGGAAGCTTGAAAGGCAGAAGAGCAGACTTCTGCAGTACCTTTCAGCTGCCATTGCTGTTTTGACTCTGACTAGTAGGAAAATCTCAGGTGTTTGTCTAGCAGATTAAAAGCTAAATTTGCCTTGGTAACTCCTGCGGGACAGAAGGTGGCAGAGTAGCTCCAGCTACTTCACCTATACCCTGCCCGTCCTGCCAACCTGCTGCTCAGTAAAGTCATTCCTTCTCTCCTCCCTCCACACAGGAGAAAGCCTGGCCCTTCCCCATCTCTCCTCTGGAGCCTGACAGGTTGTGCCACACTCGCTCGCACATTTGGAAGAAAATATGTTTCTCCAGCCCTTGCTCCAGTCCCTCCAGAGGCTGCGCTCCACAGGGGAGGGAGAAGGCTGAGACAGAATCAAGGCTGGTACACAGCTGGCACCCAGGGAAACCTGCCAGAGCACCACCCAGGGTGCGTCTCGAGAGCTCCGTTACCTGCCAGAGGGACCACGTTATCCAGTAAAACTTCTGATGCTTGGAAAGGCAGCGATAAGAAGTCAGACCTGAAAGAAAAGGGAACAAACCCAAAGAAGTTGGATTTAAGTTTTTCCTGTGTCCTTGAAGGTTACAGCAATTAATCAATTGCTTTAGCAGGAATTCAGTTTAAAGTAACGACCCTCCAAAGACCCCAGACCACACTCCCAGCAATCCAAGCGGCAGCAGCAGAGGAGCTACAGACCTGATCTTCCTGAGCTGGTGGATCTTCACTCTCTCATAGCCTCCGTAGTCCACGTAGCGGAGCTCCACTTCACCAGTCTCCTCAAAGTACCTATTGACTTGAGCCCGTAACCACGCCCCATCCAGAGCCGGAGCCGCGCAGATCGTGCCAACTGCAAAGCAGAAGAGCTCAGGGTGAGTGGATGCCCAGAAACGAGCCCTTCGGGTGGATCAGCCGCGCTGCGCAGCGACCTCCTGAGAAGCAACAGCATTCCTTCTGCTGCTCCCATCTCCCTTCCACACCCCTGCCCCTCCATCAGACCCGCCTGCAGCTGCGACTCAGCAGAGCTGCCTTGGACTCTCAAGTCTGTCTGCCACCACCATGCTCAGGGGCGTCAGGCTTTTGCACGACCCTACAAGTTTCTCAAGTGAACAGCGTGTCAGCAATTGAGTTACTTGCCTTCTACTGGAGTTGGCAGAGTGGGAATATCTGGATGGGAGTAGCAGACATTCATGTGCTGGCCAAGTCTACGCAGGACACAGAAAGTGGGGTGTGTATGCTGCTGTAAAAACATGTGGCCAGCATTGACTTGGTTTGACACCACCACTTCCACAGCAGTTCCCTCTGGGAGGCACAGCTGTCACGTGGAAGAAAGAAAATCTTGTTAGAGTTCACCGCAACACAAGCTTCATTCACAGCCACTCCATGGTCCACCAGTGTGGCCTGAGGCTGACAGCCACGGGTGCAAAGTCCCTGCCACTCCAGCATTTGACTTCCAAAGGCTGCTCTGGATCAGGAGCATAAAGCTACTCCATGCTGCTCTCAAGGACATCAGAACTGGGGCAAGGCCACTTTACAACAGGAAGATCAGTCTGGCCCGTTACAGTGACACAAGCCAGGCAAGAGAGAGCTACACAAAACCAGCCTGGCTGTGAGGGCCTCTGTGAACCAGCCACCTGCATCGAGCGTACTGTGACAGCGGTGACCAACAGCAGCCTTTGCCCCCGACATCAGCGCAGCCAGAGAGCTGGGACTTACCCAGGAAGTCGTCGGGAGAAAACGAGGGATTGGTGGTGTTGGTGGAGGTGGAGTGTGGACGTTGGTGAGGCGCAGACTTCTGAACTTCTGGCCAATCAGGCTCAGTGCTTTTTCTACTTGCTGAGGGAAGCCTGGAAGATAAACGTCCCGTAGAAAGTCTGTGGCACAGCTATGCTGAGGACACCCCCCACCCCGTGAAGAAACAGAGCTACCAAAAGTTGTCTGCACCACATCAACAGCTTCAGGTTCCACAGACCGGCCGTGTAGGTGGCTGTCAGACCAACGTGAGACACTCAAGACCACCAGGCCCCAATCGCACCGCTTTAGCTTCCAGGATGAACCCAGTTCACTGGCAGGTAGTTTTCACCCACAATTAATGTAACATCCTTCACAGGCAAGGCTTGCATTTGCAGATACGTGCTGTTTAATTCCTTGCCCATCTCATTCTGGCCCCCGAGCTACATACTGGACCACAAGCACAGAGACGATTCGCTTACCTTCAATGTGACAGACTTGAGAGTCACGCAGATGAGGTGGTGAGGAGACATAAATTTTGGCCCCAGATGTTTGCTTTAGGAAGTTCATGAATCTTCCTTGTTTGCCAATCAAGCGGCCAACTAAACCCTTTGTGAAAGAGAGGAAAGCAGCAGTCAAGAGGAGGAATGGAGGTCAAACCACACTCCCTGCTGGGGCTTATTTCACCCATGTGCCCAGTTCCTGTAGTGCAGGGCCAGGCAGGATAAGTAAAGGCCATGCTGGACCAGTGCAGAGCTGGTCTGGGATAAGTCAGGGTAGATACAGGCCAGTAAATACCGCTCATTTTTCATAGATTCATCTTCACATCTTGGAGAACAACATGGATGGAAGATAACAGGGAACAATGAGCCAGTGTTACC
This sequence comes from Gallinula chloropus, assembly GCF_964237585.1. Lineage (NCBI taxonomy): Eukaryota > Metazoa > Chordata > Aves > Gruiformes > Rallidae > Gallinula > Gallinula chloropus. The sequence continues at coordinate 33,035 of NW_028168076.1, read as the reverse complement.
CTGAACACAGCCCTGAGACACCTCTTGCTTACAGCTGGGACTGGCTCTTCACCCCTGTTGAGCCTAACGCTATGCAAAACACTTCAGTCCTTGTTATTTGCTGTTGATCTCCCTGGGATGGCTCTGAGCCAGCACCAGCCTGGAAGAAGCAGGAGATGGGTAGGGGGCGCAGGGCAGGATGTGTGAGCAGGCCAGCGGCTGCTTACCCTTGGGACCTCTATTTCCCAGCTGACCAGGTCGGGCTCGGTGGAGGTTTCTTCAGGCTTTGACTTCTGGCGCGTCACCATCTTCCCCATGGCACAGCCACTGCCCACAGAGTCCATGGTTTTGACATGCAAACCTAGGAGACATGCACACGTGTCAGCGTTCAGACAGCCCTCCTGAGCCAGCTACCAGACAGCAGGCCAGGAAAATGCAGCGTTTCACAGAGCTTCTCCTCTGCACTCAGCCAGGAGGCTCCTGTATTGGGGTCTGGGGTATTTCAGAGAGGGGAAAGTCCTGCTGCACGTCACCTACCCAAAGTTTCCTTTTAGACCTGAAGAAAAGGCTGCACAGCTCTAGGAATGCAGCAGAGGCCTGAGTTCAGCAGGACTCCTTCCAAACAGTGCCACGGTGCACGAAGTCAAGCCAAGACACAAAGTCAAAGCGACCAGCGTGAGGAGAGCCACGCTAACAGAGCTGCTGCAGAGAGGGACTTTGCAGTTCCCCGTGGCTTCATCAGGGCTCTTCACAGGGAGTTCAGCACGTGGGGGGCCATGCCAGCTCTTCACACGGAACTGACAGGGTTCAGGGCACTTGATCTGCAACCGACTGACTCAACCACAGCTCCTCAGAGCACAACTCTGCCTCGCCCAGCAGCACCTCAGAAACCTGCTGCCATCCAGCTTCCATTCAGCAGCAGCCCATAGAGAGAGAAGGACCCCGTGCTTACTGGAGGCTGCCTCAACAGAAGCAGAAACCATTTGCATGAGCAGGTCTCAAACCAGCGGGGTGTTCAGCACCCAGACACGGCCCATTTCACTGGGCTACTCAAGCACATGCTTCACTTTGGACAGCAAACTCCGTGCTGAAAGGGGACCAGCCCATTCACCCCTTTGCAGCAGACCCTGAAATTCACCCAGCTAACACTGGAGCCAACAGCAATGGGAATTCTGAGAGCAAATGCATACCCACCCGTACAAGGGCTAAATCTTCCTCTATTGAGGAAGTTAAACAGGGAGAGGATAGATCTGGACATGTTCTGAAGCAGAAGGGGTACAGCACATAAAACTCTTGGTCCCCAAGGATTTTGAAATCCCTTACCTCCTGAGGGACCTTCACCCATCCCTGCTGCCCTGCTACCGCCACGATGCAAGGCCAGTTCATCCTCTTTCTGCAGGCCTTCACTGTGGGGCACGATGCTGCCTTCAGGCAGAGCCAGGGCGGGAGGTTTTTCCGTTGGTGCTGAGCTCTGCTCAGCAGGCACATCTTGGCTTTCAGATGCCTTCAGCAAGTCCAGCTGCTGGCCTGATTCATCAGACCACGACATCTTCTCCAACGGGGCCTTCACACTCGTCCCACCTTCAGAGGCAGGTGCACAGCCAGAGGAAGCAACGCTTGCCAACTCCAGGGGCAGGGAGGCCGAGGTTTCATCCCCTGGGCACTGCTCTTCCTTGGAGGCTGCCTCTCTGGCCTCAGTGCTCGCTGCTGGCGCTTCTTTCTGCTGCTCTGCAGCAGCTCTTTCTTCCCGACTAGAGCCGGCAGACTTCTTCCTTTGGCAGTACAGCCACCAGCAGCCAGCAAGTGCCAGCACTCCAGGTATGGCACACAGCAGGACTCTCTGGAAGCGCCCAGCCATTTTACACAGCCTCAGGGATTACAGCTGGGAGGAGAAACAAGAAAGCACCTTACAGTCATCACTGGGAAAGTAACACAAAGGCTGAAGCTACATAAATGCCTGAAGGTGTTTCTGTGAGCACCAACAGGGTTGTTTTCCAGCTGCTCCTTCAATTCACGTCCCTACCAGAGAGCACACAACAAGTTCCTACCTAAGACTGGGGATATATGGACATTTTGCACCAAGACTTCTGGATTTCACCTTATTTCACCTTTATACTTCAAACAATTTCACCAGGCAGAATCAAGGCAGACCAGAGAGCCCTGGGGGTGTGACTGGAAAACACTGGTGCCCAAGTTGGCTTTTCCTCCTTCTACTGAACAGGCTGGGAAATCTCACGCCTCTCAACTCCTGGCTACAGGGCTGGTACTAAGGCCAGGGGTTTGTCTTGGACGACAAGGGGATGTTCTTTGGTGACTCCAACCTGTTGGAGAGGGACAGGATCCACCTGTCTAAAAGGGGCCCTCAGGAATCCCAGACCCAGGAGGTAGGATAAAGTCTGGAGAAAGGGCAGACTGAGTAAATACCAGCTTTACCATCTCTACTGTCACCTGGCTGAGCCATCAAAGAGAAGACTTAAGAAATGAAGAAGAGAAGAGAAGGAAATTCCTCCCAGGCTTCCCAGGGAGGCTGGGGAGTCTCCTTCTCTGGAGGGTTTCAAAACCTACCTGGACGCTGTCGTGTGTGACCTGCTTGAGGTGATCTCCCCCGACAAGACAAGAGGTGATCTCCACGGACAAGACAAGAGGTGATCTCCCTTGACAAGACTGGAGGTGATCTCCCCAGACAAGACTGGAGGTGATCTCCCCTGACAAGACAAGAGGTGATCTCCCTAGACAAGACTGGAGGTGATCTCCTCTGACAAGACTGGAGGTGATCTCCCCAGACAAGACTGGAGGTGATCTCCCCAGACAAGACTGGAGGTGATCTCCCAAGACAAGTCTGGAGGTGATCCCCCCCAACAAGACTAGAGGTGATCTCTCCTGAAAAGACAAGAGGTGATCTCCCCAGATGGGACTAGAAGTGCTTCCCCTCTGGAAAGTGACCTCCCAAGTAATGCCCCTCCGACAGACGTCACTGGTTGGTCACCAGAGGTCCCTGGCAACCGTTGCTATTCTAGACCTTTGTTGGGTGTTTGCTTGGCAACAGTTGGTTGCCTTGAGACAGGGGGGCAGCAGGTGAAAACCAGGATGCACGTCTTGCAGGTGGGGACAAAGCCAGGAGATTCAAGACTCTGTCAAACTTGAGATTTATTAGTCCATCTGCAGCAGATACAGGACTGATTTTTTAATTACTATTTTTTTAAGAGAATAGGCATAGCAGTAAAGTCCTAGTAATAAAAGAAGCGAGAATGAATGAAACCTGAAGTATCTCTGTTCATCATACTCACAGGACCCGTGCTCTTTAAAAAAGGTCACACAACCCTGGACTCACACCCATATTTCTCCCATTTCTCCAGCTCCTTCATGGCCTCTGCTGCGCAGCCCCGTCCCTGCCCCCAGCACAGCTCCTCTCCTCTTTCTAGCTTTAGCCTTACCAAACACTGGGATGTCTGACCTGATACTCCCAGAAGATTTGAAGGGAGTGCTGTAACTGCTTTCCAGACTGGGAGGGAATCCGTTCTTGATGCTTTCAGTTGCCTCTGCCGTGTCCTGTGTTTGTTCTGGCATTTCTGGCTGTGTCATGTTTTTCCAGTAGATCAGTCATGGTGGGGGAAAGCCTATCGAAGGGCTGACCTCATCAAAACGTGCAATGGCCACAATGAGTGTTGGGTTTTCAGCAACATCAGGGCAGGTGAGAGGGAGTTCTCCTGATGGGCGTTCAAAGCACGTGCGAGAATCATGTGGGGGGTGGGGGAATCCCCATTTGGAGCCCTGGTACTTTTCTGTCCTGCCTGTTGCACGTTCTGCTCCTAAAGCTGTGAAGCTGAAAGGGTTTGCTGGTCTCTTAGAATCAGGAATCACAAGAATCACAAGAATCACAAGAATCACAAGGTTGGAAGAGACCTTTGAAGATCATCGAGTCCAACCATTCCCATCCTGTGCTAAACCAGATCCCTAAGTACCTCATCTAACCTTTCTTTTGAACACATCCAGGGATGGTGACTCAGCCCCTCCCTGGGCAGCCTGTTCCAGCCCTGACAACTCTTTCTGTAATAATTTTTTTTCTAATATCCAATCTAAGCCTGCCCTGGCACAGCTTCATGCCATTTCCCCTTGTTCTAACTCCTGTCACCTGGCTGAAGAGACCATCACCCACCTGTCTACAACCTCCCTTCAGGTAGTTGTAGGTGGTGATAAAGTCTCCCCTCAGCCTCCTTTTCTCCAGGCTAAACATCCCCAGCTCCCTCAGCCATTCCTCATATGATTTGCCCTCCAGCCCCTTCCCCAGCCTGGCTGCTCAACTAGAAGGGGCTAAACGTGTCCTTTCACAGGGACAGTTCTGATGCTTTTATTGGAATGTGCTTCCGTTAACTGCTCAAGACCTGAACAAGTCATCTTCTGTTCTCTGGGCTGTGATTTGGCAAGGGGTATCAGGAGTGTAATTTCCACAGTCCCTCTATTCCTTCCCATGCCCCTGCCTGGGTTGGCTGCCAGTGTTGGGACTCCCTCCCTCCCTCCCTGTGGATGTGAAATCATTCTGACTCTGTCAGCTCACGCTTTAAGACCCATCACTGTCATCTGGGTGATTATAAAGCTTAGGGATCTTTCTTACAGAAGCTCATTTGGATTGTTTTTGAAACTATGGGCTTTCACCAAAGGTGCAAGCAGGATACTTCAGTGGGCTTGTCTTTGACAGGAAATCCTGGTGCCCAAGGGCTGCCAGTTTGGTCAGGGGGAGCCCGAGGGTCCAACTTCAAGTCACCCAGTGACAGCAGTGATCCCACCTTGGAGAACTTGAACAACCTTGGCTTTGAGCCACAGCAGCGTCTCTCAGATTGATGACCCAGTAGTAAGAAATGCTTTTTTCATTCGTGGGGGATAAAGGATGGCTGGTCTTCCATGATGCATTTTTGTAACGTCAGTTCCCATCCCGGGCTTGCCCAGCCTCAGGCCGTCCTTGTTCCAAAGCCCATTTACTTGCAGTAAGCACACTGACCTTTCAGGAGGGGGTGATTTCCCCTAGGTGGGGGACAGTCCTGGTTTCACGCCAGGATAGAGTCAAGTTTCTTTCTAGCAGCAGGTGGAATGCTCCTCCCTGTGCTGAGATGGGGGGAGGAAGGGAGTAAATTTACTATTAAAGTCAAGTCTGCAAAGAAGGGAGGGATGGGGGGAAGGTGCTTTAAGACCTGGAGGAGGAAAACAGAAGCCCACTCCCCAGTCCCTGCCCTTCCCCATGCCATGTTGGCAGGGGACAAGGGGGGAGAAGGGAGTAAAATCATGATGATGTTTAAGTCTGCTGAGAAGGGAAGAGGTGGGGGGAAGGTGCTTTAAGACCTGGCTGTGTCTCTCATCACCTGACTCTGGTTCCCTGGGTGTGTAGTTGTAGTAGTAATAAAGTACTTTTCTTTCTTTTATTCTGTGCTGAGTCTGTTTTGCCCGTTGCACTAATTGGACAGCGATCCCTCTGTCCTTATCTCCACTCCTAAGCCTCCCAATATATATTTTCTCCCGTTTGACTGAAAAGGGGAGTGAGCGAGCGGCTTTGGTGGGCATTTGGGCTCTAGCCAGGGCCAAACCAGCACAGAAAGTTGAATGCTGGAGCTGTGTATAAATGTGAGTGAATGAGATGTGCACGAAGCCAGTGTGGAGCTTTGCTCCATGGTTCTGTTATCCCCTGAGAGGTACAGCTGGAGAGAAGCAAAGCATAAAAAAAAGCCCCACAACCCAACCCCCCTGTGGGTGCCTGGGTAAAGGTAAGAAGTTAAAAGGGTTTTATAAAAAAAAATATTTTTTAAAAAAGGGAAAAAAGGAAAAGAAAAAAACCACCACCAACAACCCCATCCAAAAACGATTGTTGAAATATTGTTTATGTGTTTGATGTGGAATATAATTGGGCATCACTCAGGAGTTAAGGCCAGCCACCCCCAGCCACCCATTATGAGAAAGGGCAAAACCAGTTAGCATTAACAACAGGATTAAACTATGCCCTGTTAAACCTGAGGCAAAACAGGGAATTAAAAGGTTGATCAACAAAGTTTTGGAAGATAAGATTTTAGAAGGGTCTGAATCAAATTCTAACACACCCGTTGTACCAGTGTGAAAGCCAAGTGGTGGGTATAGATTGGTACAGGATCTAAGAGCAGCTGGACCTTGCACCCAGTAGTGACAAATCCTTACACAGTGTTGACTGCCCTGAAGGAACATTATCAGTGGTTTACAGTGCTTGATTGAAAAGATGCTTTTTTTGCATAAACCTGGAAAAAGAGTCATAAATCATTTGCTTTTGAGGGGGAGGGTCCACACACAGGGCACAAGGTACAGCTGACCTGGACACGGCTGCCCCAAGGGTTTCAAAACAGCCTGACCAACTTTGGCAGCCAATTAGCAAAGGAACTGGAGATCTGAACAAACGAGGAGACAGTGACTCTGCAACCAGAACAGCTGCTCTTGCAACACCTGGATGGTATTCTAACAGCTACCCAAGAGAAGTCAGCCTGGATACAGGGAACCATTGGACTGTTAAACTTTGGGGGACTTCATAGATACAAGGTATCCAAGAAGAAAGCTCAACCTGCAAGTGAAACTGTAATATATTTGGGCTTGGAGATTTCACAAGGACAACAAATGCTGGGGACAGACCGAAAAGAGGGAATTTGCGGTGTTCCAGAGCCTTGGACTGTACTGAGAGCCTTTCTGGGAGTGGCAGGATGGTGTCGGCTCTGGATCAGGCATTATGGCCAAACAGCCAAACCACTGTGTGAAGACCAGGAGTCTCCCCCTTTTATATGTAATAGACCCCAACAACAGGCTTTTTGGAAACTTAAAACTAGCCTTGGTGACAGCACCAGCCTTGGGAATACCGGGCTTAACTAAAGACTTCCACTTCCTTGTCCATGAACGGCAACATCTGGCTATGGGAGTTCTGATCCGGAGAATGGGAAGCTGGGAAAGACCAGTGGGATGCTTTTCCAAGCAACTGGACTTGGTAAGCAAAGGATGAGCCTCTTGCCTACAGGAGGGACAAGAGCCATCACGTTCGGTGTTCAACATGTGGTGGTCCCAGTGCTGGAACTAAAGGGGACACACTGTCTATCCCCTAGAAGGAGGATGAAATACCAGGTAGCTCTTACATAACATGATGATGTAACCTTGAAAAGTCCATGTCCATGGAGCCCTATGGAAAGAAGGAGGACTACTGTCCTCCCAGGGCCAAATATTTAGCATCTAAAGGAAATTTTACAGTTTTTGTTGGTTCAAGAACCACTCCAAGCAGCAATCCTGCCCTGTAAAGCACATCAGACTGGAAACATAAAAATAGCAAAAGGAAAGATTCAGAAGGATGGTGGACAGCTCTCGAGAGTCAGGTCATATTGCCTCCCTTAATCATGGGAGAAATATTGCAGATAAGACATGAAGAATGGCACTGGGGTGCAGACACCCTGGTGATGTTCCTAAAGAGGCACCTAGTGTCAGTGTGAATGCTGGAAATGGCCAGGTCAGTAACAGCAAAGTGTGAGGGGTGTTTAAAAATCCAGTAGTACAAAAGAGAATTCAAATGGGTAAGTTAAAACCAGGGGTGAGTCCGGGAAATTATTGGCAACTTGATGATATTTATAGTTACCTAAATACTAGAAGTATGTTTTGGTTGAGGTTGACACTTTTTCTGGACAGCCAGGAACCTTTCCCTGTCGTACAAATCAAGCCAAGGAAACAGTTAATTGGCTCCTACAGGAGATTAGCCCTAGATTTGCAATACACCTTTTGGGATGTCATCTGACAGAGGACCACATTTTGTGGCCACAGTGGTTAAGAACATGTGCAAAATCCTAGGAGTGCCCTGGGATTTGCATGCCTCCTGAAGAGCACAGGCAAGTGGGAAAGTGGAAAAGACAAATCAAGTTAGTAAAATCTGTCAGGAAGCCAAATTGAAAGGGCCTCAGGAACTCCCACTGGTATTGTTATGAGTAAAACCCTGGAGTGGAGTGTCAGTGAGTCCTGAGAATGTGTGGAAAACCGTGTGAAACTCCCAACCCAAACGTGCATATGACAGAAAAACAAGATGTGTAATTATTTGCTTTCTCTTGGAAAAGCTCTAGCTAGACTCAACAGAGTGTAGTGGTGCAGAATCAACCCCTGACACTGCAGAATCTGGTACACAGTTTTCAACCTGAAGATGAGGTCTATATAAAGACCTGGAATGAAAAACCTCTACAAGGAAAGTGGAACAGATCCTACCAGGTGCTGTTAACCACCTCTACTGCAATCAAGATTGCTGAATCAGAGGCTTGGATCCACTACACCAGAGGGAAGAAGGCAACACCCACTAGCTGGAGAGTGGTTGGAGATCCAGAGACTTTAAAGTTCCCTTTGAAACATGATTAACAAATCTGTTTTTCTGTTTGCTCTGCAGTCTGTGAAGGTGGAAACATGAATAAAAGAGAAACTGTTGCCAAACCCAGCGCAGGTAACAAGTAGTACTCAGAGACAAACCTGTAACTTGGCAAGCAAAAGCAAGTGAACAAGCTTGGATAAGAAAATAAATACAAACCAAATATCAATAGCAGGTAAAACTAAAGAATAATTTGAGGAAAGAATTTGCAAATTGGCAAAATACATCACAAATGAATTCAGGATGGTTTACACTATGCTCAATTGGAAGAAATCTCCCTTTAAAGGAAATAAAAGTTTGCATTTGGCACAAGTGAAAAGATCCACCAGCATGTGACAATTTGACATTCAGTGAAGCCACAATTTGAGTATGTGAAAGTATTGAGTACAATTATCAATACATTCAAAGGGGGAAATGTTACAGTCACCCTAATAAAATAGCTTCACTTCTAGGTTATTTTGGTTTTAGTGTAGGATTCGATTTTGATTTTAAAGGAGTTAGAGCAGCTGTGAGAATATAAGGAAAAGAAAGAAAAAACCCCACTCCAAAATGATTGTTGAAATATTGTTTATTGGGTCAACGCCGCTCTGTTCCCAAAGAGCTTCACACCAGCATGGCTTTTTCCCATCAGCCCCCTTTATACTGGGCAGGATTAATTGGTATGGAATACTCTCTTTGGCCAGTTTGGGTCACCTGTCCTGGCTTCGCCCCTCCTTTCTCATGGATAGAGAAATAGGAAGAGCTGAGAAAGTCCTTGACTGTCTGACAGCAACTAAAAACATCAGGGTGTTATCAGCACTGCTTTCATTTTAACTCCCAAACACAGCATTCCATCTGCTGCTACAGAAGAAGTTAACTCCATCCTGACTGAAAACAGGACACCCCCACGTCCCCACATTCCCTGTGTTCTGTTACTTTAGAACAGCCTTGGATTTTCTCACTGGCAACTGCAGCAAGTTGCACTGGGCACGAGGTATCGCCAGGCTGAACCCCAGACTCAAACCCAACAAGGGTTCTGGGGATCTAACACCTCCAATCAAACCAGTTTCCTTCTGGCCAGCTGGCAGCAGCTGTATCGCAGCTGGAGCTGGCTGCATCCAAGGCAGCTCCGGGACTGAGATGCCGAGCGAAACGCCCGGCCCCGACCCAGCAGCAGCGCAGGGATGCAGGGAAGAGACTGAGTTCCCACTCCAGCACTGCCAGACGCTACCGCGGGGCGATGCCGCCACAGCCCGTCCGTGAGCCGAGGGGGAGAGTTGCACCACACGCCAGGAAGAGCGCAGGAGAAACAAGCTCACGACTTCACATCAGCCTTACCAGTCTGCACCAGTTCTTCCTCCAGCACAGAACTTCTGGGTCTTTTCACTGCAAGCTCAGCAGAAAGGGCCTGAGTCTGGAACAGAAACAAACAAAGCACCACCCTGAGTTTAACCCGAACACCAGCCCAAGCCAGCGGAAACTTCCAGAAATGGAGGCAGCTCTGGTCTGACTTGGGGACCGGGATGTGCTGGCTCAGAGTGCAGGAGAAGGATCTCTGCAGGATCTCTGACCAGCACGCTGCCCTTTGGGTTTGATTGTTAATAGGGGCTCTCTTATGTGCAGTGATTAAACCCCCTCAGGCTTCCTGCCCAGTGCCCCTCGGGCAGCTCCTCAGCATTCCGGAGGTCAGCCCTGACTCTGGCTCGGGGAGAGCTGAGCCCCTCAGAAAGGGGTTTTGTACAAACAAAGAGTCAATGGTGCTCTCAGGGACAAATAATAGAGCACGAGGGTTTCTTACTCCTCTCACCCTATGGGGCAGTAAGAAAAACACTGCACCTCCCAACCAAACTAAGGGGTCAAGCAGCTCAGGATTTGTTTATACAGAGCCAAAGTCCTATGGGAATCCTCTCCCAGTCCGGTGGATACCAAACCCAGCAGAGAGGGCTTTATCCAGAGGAAGCGTGTGAATGTTCTCACAAGGTCATGTGTTTTGGGTGCTCCTTCCTCAGCTCCACGTGCCAGAGCAGAGCAGGCAAACCTGAGCGAGGCAAACCCAGCACACAAGAGGCACCTGCTGTCAAGGGAGAAGAAGAGCCTGAGGCTGCACGGGTTCAGGAAAGTCTCTGCTAACCTCTCCTGCAGACTCTGCTCCTGGAGTGCCATTGCTGAGGGAAGCCTGGCGTTTCCTTGCTGCCCTGGCTGGTACCTTCACCGCAGCAGCAAAAACCTCTTCAGCCTTCTCTTCAGACCCAGGGATGGCAGCATCTAAACAACAAAGGCAGGCCACGTGAGAGTGTGATTTAAGAGGGGTTAGGATTGCCATTTGCATGGCAGCCCAGTTACCACCCAAAGCAGTGGGATTCATTCCAAGCTGCACACCCTTCTGCAGTTTCAGACACCCCTCAGTTTTCCAAGGGATGCCAAACCCCAGAAGAACCAGGGCTGTGAACTACCTTTGTCATGGGCGGCACCTGCTTGTAGCTTTGGAGGTTCCTGCCCATCAGGATGTTCCGCAGGCTGCTGAGGGCTGAGGAAAGAACACACAGAACAGGGATTTACAACTAGGGGTGAGCTTCACACAAGCAAAACTTCCAGAGCTAATTGCTGTAGTTCCCCTTCCAAGCCCCATCAGGATCATCTCAGACACACACACAGCCACCGCAGGGCATCCCCCGCCTCTCCCAGCCACAGCACTGCTAATTATCCCACTACAGTGGGGTAATTCCCTTCTCTTAATGCTTCTTCATGTGTTATGCTTGTTCCCAGCACCAAACACATGGCTTTGGCTAACATGGAACAGGGTTTTTTCTACTCTGCACAGGTTAACACCCCCCCACCCAAAGCCACACACTGCCCTTCAGCGGGGCAATGCCCCTGTGTACAACGCTGAGTTTCTCTCCCCAGGGGTCTCACCACCCACACCCGCAGTTTTTCCTCTTTCTACCCTGGGAAAACCTCAAGGGGCAGAAATAACGACCAGCCTGTGGCTGAGAGCTCCGTGCAAGGACTCCCACAGGGGACCTGGGAACACCTTTGCCACCTTACAGCCCGTCCCAGCCAGCGCTGCTGGAAAACCCCTTGGCAGCGGGAGAGCAGCTGGAGCACCTGACGCGGCTTCCCTGGCACCGCTTCGCCCGCCATTCCCAGCGAGCGGTCGCTGAGGGAAAGCAGGTCTCCCGCTCCCATCGTGCCAGGACAGCCAGCAGCGCCTGCACAGGCACCTTCCTGCCCTGGCACTGGGAACTACTACTGGTGCAGCCGGTGTCTCTCTCCACAAGACGCTCCTTCTCCTCAGGGACACAGAAGCCACAGGCACGGCATGGCCACCGCTGCCCATAGCAGGGGGGCTGGAACAAGATGGATGTCTAAGGTCCCTTCTAACCCGCCACCACCCACCATCTGTGCCTGGGAGCTCCGGGACGCCGGCACCGCTTCAGCCCCGGGAAGGCATCCCCGTGTCTCCACACGCCCTGCGCCGGGACTCCCCCCCAGCCGCTGCTCCCCCTCACACACACACACACACACACAGAGCCCTCTGCTCCTGCCCCACGCACGCTCCCAGGGCCCGTTTCTTTCCCAACTCCCCGCTTCCCAGACGGAAAAGCCACCGGGGGGGAAGGAGGGGGGCGGGTTCGCCAGGGGCCTTCTCGGGGCGGGGGGCCCGCAGCTCCGCTCCCGCCCTGGGCTCGAACGCCGAGGAGAGGTCCCGCAGGCCGCACCCGGGAGGCCGCGGGGCCTCAGGGACGGGGCGAGGCCCTCGGGCGGCCGTACGGCCTCGGGGCGGATCGCTGGCCTGGGGGGCGGCCTCTGCAGCGGCGGCGCGGCCGGGGACGGCGCGGGGGGCGCGGCGGACGGAGGCGAAGAGGCCGCCGACGGTCCGCAGCAGCCATCGGCACAGAGGCACCGGCAGCCCGCGGCGGGAACGCGCCCATCCTGCGCCGCGCCCGGCACGGCCCGGCCCCTCCCACCAGCGTGCGGGGCAGCCCCGCCATTGGCTCCGACCGCTGCCTGTCTGGGGAGGCAGAGCCCGGGCAGGAGAGGGGCGGCTCTCTCCTCTCCTCCCCTCCCCTCCCCTCCCCTCCCCTCCCCTCCCCTCCCCTCCCCTCCCCTCCCCTCCCCTCCCCTCCCCTCCCCTCCCCTCCCCTCCCCTCCCCTCGCCCGGGGGACGCAGGTGGGTGGGAGCGGCCGGCGGCCCGGCCCCTGGGCAGGTTCCCCCTCCGGTCTCCTCCCCCCGGCTCGGGGGGGAAAGGGCTCGGTCCCCCCCACTCCTAACCCCCAATGCCAGCCCTGAGAAGTGTCCTGCTTGAAACTGCCCAGACCTCCCCTCCCTCCATCCCCACACACACATTGCTGGGGGCTACCAGAACCCAAACAGGGGCTACCAGTGCACCATGAATCCCTTGACCTTGACCCCCAAACTCCCCTTGATACCCCCTTCACCCTGGCCCCCTCCAGGCCCCCTGTACATACCTCAGCAGGGACCACCCAGCCACCAATTTGGCCCCAAACCAGTCCTGACACCCCACCCCGCCCCAGCTCCCTCCCTTTCCCCCCTCCATGCTTCTCAATCTCCCTCCCTCAGTGGGGAAGGGGGAGGGGGGGCTCCTCCAGCCAACTTTCCCCCCGGGATTCAGCAGCCAGTCCCAGGACTCTTGGCAGAGGCTGAGGATTTTGGGGTGTGGAAGGAAATTGGGGAGTGTGGGGAGCAGAACAAGGGGGAGGGGGCATGGAAAATTGGCACCGGCCCCAGGGATGTGGGGAGCGCCCAAAACAGCTTCAGGAAAGGGGGGGCCTGGCTTTTTTGGGGAGTAGGGGGGGAGGGTGGGAATGGCCGGACCGACGAATGTCTGAGAGGGGGTGTGGAGGAAATACAGGGAGGGGGATTGTGGGCCCCCTCACACCCCCCTTGTCCCTGGAGAGGCGCTGCTTGGCCCCTGAAAGGATTCCGGGGGGGGTCGATGAGGCTGAGGCTCTCCAGGACCTGCCTGGGATGTGGGTGCACATGAACCTGTGTGGGGGGAGTCATGTTAGTCCCCACCCAATGGATACACGCCCCCCCCCCCCCGCAGATATAACCCCCTCATACCACTAATACACCTCCCATCCCAAAAACCAAATCACTGATCCAGGATTAAACGACCAGGGATTAAGCAATCCAGGATGAAGAGATGTGGGATTGAAGCAATCTGGGATTAAAACATTCTGGGATTTATCAACCTGGGATTTCTGGATCTGGGATTTATTAGTGTGGGGTTTAAACGATCTGGGGTTTATCAATCTGGGATTAAAGGAGATGGGAATAAAGGATCCCACAAATGCACCGGGGGGTGGGAAGGAGACACTGGGGAGGGGGTGGGGGTGTGCATAGCAGGGGGTCCAGCAATGCAACCACGTTTTCCGGGTAGGGTTTCAGACGCAGGAGGCAGCAGTAACTCAGGACAGGTTTTGTCTCAGGGGAAGATGGAGCCCCGTGAGCCACGTGCCGTTCATCTGCCTGCCGGCGCCAGAGCCGTGGGGACGGGTCCCTTGGTGAGGCGGCGCCTGGCGGGGCGCTGGTACACGGGGTACACCACGGTGCTGTGCACCACCTTGATGCGCCCGGCTTCTTGCCTGACCTTCAGGTTGAGGCGGATGCAGCTCTGCGCCTCAGGGGGGGTCTTGATGGGGGGTTTGCTCCGCGATGGAAGAGCGTCCCCATCCCCGCTGTCCGGCACTGGGGAGGCTTTGGCCCCAGTGAGGGATGGAGAACCCCCACTGTGCTTGATCAGCACTTTTGTTGGGTGGATGGGGGCAGGCGGCTGCGGCAACGGATGTTTCCGGCTCTGCGAGGGCAGCAGGATGCTGGAAGAGGCTGGGACCACCAAGGAGGAGGAGGAGGAAGATGATGATGAGGAGGAGGAGGAAGAAGAAGAGGAGCAGAGGCTCTGCGAGCAGGACAAGGAGGAGATGTGTTCGTCTGCAAGGGAAACACCATGTCAATCTTTGGGATGCACACCCCACCCCCTCTTCCCCGCTTTCCAACACCATCCACCATCGTTACCCAAACCGGCGTGACGCCATGTTCACTCCTCAACCTTTCACCCTTTACTTTCAAAACCGCGTCTTTCCTGCCCGCCCCCCTCCCCAAAACCTCGACAATAAATAATGACATCCATGAATTCACCTCTCTCCCCTCCCCATCTTCCTCCTCCCCAAAACCTGGATAATAAGTAACAACGTCCTGGAATTCACCCCTTCTCCCCTCCCCATCTTCCCCCTCCCCAAAAAAAGCCGGAGCTTTAGCGAAATAAAATGAGTGGCCATTTGACCACACACGGGCGCGACGGGCTTCACCCCACTGCCCCGAGCTCCTGGTGAACATGTGCCATTTGGGATACCCTCCCCAGCTTGGGTACCAACCTGCGGTGGAAGGCGGGAGGGCGGTGGGCACCTGGCCATGCTCGGGGGTTGGTGTCGGCGTTACCCTCACTGCTTGTCCTTGGCCGCTCACCAGGATGGAGGAGCAGGGGCTGGTGAACTGGCAGAGCGCCGCGGAAGCCTGGCTGGTGGGAGGCTGCTGCAAGATGATCCCTTGTGGCACCTACATGGGATTAATTAAAAGAAAATTTGGAAAAATTGGCACAGGCACCCTAAACCCCCATAGCTTTGCCTCCCTCCTCCCGCACCCCAAAGAAGAAGAAGGGAGGTGGCACCTGGGACCTGCCTGGGAAGAACTGGCCGTGTTTCAGCTTCTGATTTTGCCTCTAAACCCTCGTCTCCCCATGGGCAGGAGGCTCATGGCCGCGCTTTGCTGCGCTGTCGCCGAGCTTCGCTCCCCTCCTGACCTATGCCAGGCCCTGGAGACCCTTGACGGTGACTTAATTTACCTGCTGGAACCTGCCCACTCTTTGCTTCTGTTGAGGAGCGGGGTTGGGAAGAGCCGGGAGGGTGATGTAGCTGCCGACAGACACGGTGGCCACTTGAGAGGGTTGGACCTGTTTGATCTGCTGCAGGGACTGGTTGATGGCCATCACTTGCTGCCCCGCCACCTGAATCGGGCCAGCGGGTTGCTGCAGCCTGATGAGGTTGGCCCTGCCAGAGAAGACCTGTGGGGTGCTGTTGGTGGCTGCCTGGACCACAGGCTGAAGGGTGGGAAGCTGCAAGGGGCCCAGATCCAGCTCGGCTTCCGCTTTCAACATCTGCTCGGTGATGTTGGCCTCTTGCAGGCTCTGCTGGAGGATGTCGCAAGGCCAGTCCGAGTTCTGCAGGTTGGTCCCACCGCCCGAGGGGGACCCCAAGATGTCCTCTAAAAAATCAAGGTCCAGGCTGGTGGCAGGTGGACTCTGCTCGGTGCTCAGCTGGCTGCCAGAGGGCTCTTGCATGTGGAGCTGGGGAGACAGCCGGTCAGTGGTGTGGGGAGGAGGAGGAGGAAGGAGGAAGAAGAGAGGAGAAAGAATTGAGCTCAGGTGCAAAGAGGGCGTCGAGTCAACTCACCCAACACATTTCCCTACGCACCTAAGAGGGGAGGGGAGGGGAGGGGAAGGGAGGAGACGGGGCTGCAGGCGCCCTCACCCCCAGACCTGAAATCGCTTCGGCATCCCCAGGGTGCCCAACCCCGGAGTGCTGAGGCCTTTGGAGAGAGGACAAGATGGCCCTGGAATGACCAGCTGCAAGCCAGGGAGGCCAAGGACATCCCAACGAAGTTGGGTGGAAGGGAGGGGGCTCAAGCCGTTTGGACATGGGCACAGAGCAAAGCTCTGAAAACACCCCATCGGGCTGGGAAGGGGAGAAAAAATCATATTCCAGGAAGAAATCTTCAAAGGAAAAACCCCTCCATGAAAAACACAGCTGCTTTTCTGGTGAGAGAGGAAAAAATCCCTGCATCCTGCCTGCCTTTTTTTCTCACTAGAGTTGGGAAACAGATGGAAAAAAACCTGAGGAATTAAAAAAAAGGGGGGGAAGGGAAATATAAAACAAAAGGGGTGGAGGAAGAGGGAAAATATAAAAGGGAAAGGTTTCTGAGCCGTCATTCCTCAGGTATAAATTAAAAATACATACCCCAGCACCTTCAAAAAAGGCACTGGCTGCATCTCCTGTGCTGTCCAGGAGATCATCACTGTCAATCTGTAATTAAAAAGATGAGATTTACTTTCTTCTGAGAGAACAGAACCCAAAAATATGCGGGAAAACTCCCGATTTAAAAATGTATCTAAAAAAGGGAAAACAAAAAAACCCAGCACACAAAAAGGGGAAGAGGGGGGGAAAGAGACCCTGTGCGTGGTGCTGCCGGGTAGCTCAGCTCTGGCTCACTGCTCTGAACTCATGGCTCTGAGCTTGGGGTTTGCTTTCTGGTTTTGGGTGGGTGAGGGGAGGAAAAAACCCCAACCCCCCTCCTCATTGGTTGAGAAGAAAGGAGGTGGGATAGGGATCAAAAAGGGGTCTCGGGGCAGAGAACCAAGCCACCACTCACCTTTTCAGATCCATGTAGGAAGTCATTCAAGGCCTGAGGGTCGCTGCAAGACACAAGAGCAGGAGGAAAAGGGTTGGGGAGGGACACGAGGCGCATGCCGCGCCGGCAGCATCGCGCCCGGGTCTAATTAAGCTCCCTTCATTAATGGAACCCAAGGGCGTAGGCAGGTTGTGAAGCCAGCGGCTCCGTCGCCTGGCCTGAGGTATGGCGGGGAAGGTAAATGCTCTTCCCAAGGCTGCCATCGCCTCCCTCTTCCCAGGGAGCTCCGGCCATCAACTCTGAAGGAAAAGGAGGCGGCGATGGGGTAGGTGACAAGTGCCAAACCTCCTCCGGTACAGCCCGGAGCCCTCTGAGGGATGCCAACCATCAATCAGGAAGGGTTTGTAGGGCTGGGACCCCTTTGGAACGCGCCTCGGAGGATTTCTGGCTGCGGGAGACCTAACGCTGTGCCGGGGAAGCGGCAGAACCCCCTTCCCACCCTCCCGCCTTCCTGAGCCCATGGCGTTTCGCTTACCAAATGACATCCAGCAGGCACCGGGCGTCTTCATCATCCATGTCAACTGCAAAGAAAAAGGGGTGTGGGGGGGTTACGGTCAGGAGAGCAGAGGGGCTGGGAGCCCCTGAGCGCTGTGCTTCCTTTTCCTCCCCAGAGATGATGATGATGATGGTGGGGATGGACACCCACTGGTCAAGAGGGACATCAGCCGGCTGCCAGAAAACCAAGTCTGGTTTAAAAAGTCCCGATTTAGTTGCTTTTATCCCTAAATTTCCGCTGCAGCACAAGGGATTAAGAAGAGACTCGGAATTGAGGAGTTTTCCAATGATAAACCTGAGATGTGGCGCGGGGCAGGGCTGGGACACAGAGAGAGGTCGCAGGGAGAAAGGGAGGGTTGGTTTGGGGTCAGGCCCCGGCGGGGTTTGGTGGGTCGCAACTGCCCAAGAGAGTCAGGGAATGAAAACTGGGGAGGAGGAGAGCAATAAAAGGTGGGGAAAGGTTAAAAAGAGAGAGAGAGAAGTCAGCTACCTCGGCAGATGAAAAGGAGAAGCTCGGTGGCAGACAAACACCTTCCCCGGGCCGGAGTTCCAGAACCTGGCTTCTGAGCTGTCTGGCAGCTGCAATTCTTTTTGGGATCAGCAAATGCCTGAGCTGTATGGGGCCAGCGAGGCTGGGCTAATGACCCCGGAGAAGCTCCCAAAGAGGAGCTGGAGGGAGTGAACCCACACGTTGGGAAGCGTATCCCACAGCACCACAACTGACACTACTGGCTGCTACCCGCAAAGGATGCTGGGAAGAAACTGGCCACCCCTGGGCCAGCCCGTTGCTATAGGGACAGGAACACACGTGATGTCACACGTGGTGAGGCGGGTCGGGGGGAAAGAGACGGGCTGGGGGCATCTCAAATCCTTCAAAAAAGCAACGAATTAAAACTCACAGAGGGGGACAGATGCCCTTCGGGCTCAGAACGCCACTTCTCCGGGTGGAAGGGAGACGGTTTTCTCCTCCCTGGCCGATGTCTGATGAGTGTTGGGGTAGCGGGATGAGGAAACAAGGCCATCTGGGGAACGGGAGAAGAATTCCCGGGCCCTGGATCTATCCCCAACCCCTGACCTCGTCCTGGCACTCAACGCTCGTGCGCTTTTCAAGCCAAACCATCTTGAACCCGCTTCGCTCTTTAAGCAGCAGAACACGCGGCGACTTTGTCGGAGTCACCTCACCTTGGGGCAAAGAGCATCATCCCTTCCTGATGGCAAAACGAGGGGGGAGGGAGGGGAGGAAAAAACCCACCCCAAACCACCCCAAACCCCCAACCCATCGTGTCGTCATCCCACGATCGTTTTCATTCTCCCTCAACGTTAAAAACCACCTCGACAGGGGCGGCCAGAAATCGTCGCTCCTCACAGCACGATCTCTGCCAAACACGCCAAATAACCCTCAGGAAGAACAAATCCCGATCCAGCAGGAAGATGGTGTTTCCCAGCCCCATTTTACACTGGATGGGATGGGAGGGAATGGGGGTTTTCCCCATTTTGTTGGTGGGAAGACAAGAGGAACAGAGTTTTCACCTGAGCTGTGTTGAAAGTGTGAGGGGAACAGCTGTCACACTTTAACCCAGTGTTGCAGTTACTTGAAGAAACTGCCTGTGGTTATGAAAGACCAGCCAAAGACAAAGTGAACTTGGGCAAGGATGGGGTTCACTCGCAGACACAGTGAGGCAGAGTATTGATGCCCACCAGAGGACCCCGCTCAACACAACTACGCAGGTGTGAAGGGGATTTACATATGATAATGATTTCCAGGAAGTAACATGAATATGCTAATCATCACCCTCCCCTCTTTGTATTTAAAACAATCAGTGTAGTTAACCAATGATTTTTATTGGCCTTCTGGGGACTATTCTGTGACACCATTGCAGGAAGTGAGCAGCAAGATGGTAAAAATGGGAGTGTTTCACCTGACCTGGGATGACAAGGAGTGGGAAATGAAAGAATAGCTCTTGGCCTGGCACATGCCAAAAGGCCACCAGTCGAGTGGTTCCTCAGAGGTGGTGTAGGAGATACGGTGTGCAGCACATCAGCTGCCGGTGTTACAGTAGGGACTGAATTCAAAAGTCATCTCAGGAAAAAGGAACTTGGATGTTCTTTGAGACCAGGAGCATTAACAACAGGGACAGAAGCAACAGGGAAGAATTTACAGGATTTGCACACAGTGCTGGAAAAATAACACCTGACCCCATAGCCCCCCCCTCCCTCCCTCCCTCCCTCCCTCCCTTCCTTCATTCCAATCTGTCATCTCCTACCAATCCCTTCAACAGAGCTAAGTGCAATGGCACTGCCTGGCAGGCTTTCCTCTTCCATTAGGACATCGATGTCCATATATATGTCGCAGCCTGTGACAGTGTCCACATCCATGGGCACAGGAGAGATGTCTCAGCTTGTGACACTGTCCACATCCATGGGGACAGGACCACCTGGGTGGCTGACAGTGCCCAGGGATGCCCCAAGGGCTTACCAGCACAGGACTGGCTGGACTGGCTGCAGTGCCCTGTGAGGGGGTGGTATTGGGGAAGGGATGCTGGCAGACCTGCTGCTGACCCCTGATGGGCGTGGGGCAGGAACAGCTGTCGTTGTCCCTGGGTGGCCGTTGGTCTGAGTAGCCTGCTGGTCGTCTGCAGCTGTGGGGTCCCCGAAGGACACTGCCTGATGGAGAAGCAGTGCCATGGCTGATCTTGGAGGTGGCTGACAGTGCAGCACATCTGGTGCTGATCCACTGGAGGTTGCAGAGGTGGAGGTTGAAGCAGCTGCCCCAAGGGCCGTTTTGGGGATCTGCAAGGACAGACCTGCTGCTGGCCAAGGCCGAGCCAATCAGTGACGGTGGTTGTGCCTCTATGAAAACATATTTAAATAGCAGAAAAAGCTGTAAGCAGCTGCTTTTTACCAGCAGAGAAAGGAATGAGAACATGTGAGAAGCTCTGCACCCCCCAAGGTCATGCAGAAGGAGGACAGGAGGTGCTCCATGTGCCAGAGGAGAGACCCCTCTGCAGCCTGTGGAAAAGACCGCGGTGAAGCAAGTTGTCCCCCAGCAGCCTATGGAGGATGAAGAGAAGCAAAGTTCCCCCCCGTAGGCTGTGGAGGATCCCACGCTGGAGTGGGTGGAGACATATGGAAGATGCTGTGACCCAGTGGGGAGCCCATCCTGGAGCAATGTCCTGTCAGCACCTGCAGCCCATGGAGAGGGAGGCTCACACCAGAGCAGGATTGCTGTGGGGACGTGTGACCCCGTGGGCGACGAGGCTGAAGCAGTCTGGGCACAAGAGACTGACCCCATGGAAGGGACCCACACTGGGACAGTGGGGGAAGATCTGAAGCTTCATGGCAAAGGACTCTCCCTGTTCAAGAAGGTCACTGAGGATTCATGGGGGATTCTGTAGATAAACTGCTGGTGAAGAGAGAGTGAAAGAAACATGTTGAAAATCAGAGAGGGCAAGTGCTGCATGGATCTGTCTGACCAGACCAAACACAAAAGATAGAAGAAGGAAAGGGATTTTTTTTGGGCTAGACAGCTTGTTTCATGGGTGGGGAATTACATGAGGGATACTGTCAATGGTCAAAACAGGATTATTGATTTTGATACTTGTAGTGGTTGTCTGACTGCTGTGTTTGTTGAGCTTTCTGCAAAGGGCCCTGCAGAAGTCATTGTGGGCAGTTTTGTGACACAAACACAAGAATGGGGTTGGGGAAGGCAGCAGGTCTGTCAGCAACCTGACTCTGATCTCTGAAGGGATTGGCCTGGACAATATCCCTGCTGTTCCCTTCAGATAGCAAAGTCACTCAAGCTGGAAGCTGTGTAAGCAGTTGGGGAACATGGCGCCCATGAGGACAGGGTGTGCAGACCAGGCCGAGCCGAGGAGGAGGCAGGGTGGCCAAGCAATGGAAAACGGGAAAACCAGCCCTTCAGCCTGAGCATTTTTCAGGCATTGCTTGTTGATATTTTCTATAAAAATACCTGTGCCCTTGCAATAGCAAAGCCTTCTGGAGTGTAATAAACCTTGTATAATCAATTTGTTAATCAAACCCATCGGCAGTTAAACTATGTTGAGCTTTGTAACTGAGCTGTTATTAATGGCAATTGATGTGAGGGTCCAGGATCACAATATATAGGGAGTGCAGTTATGCAGTGTAGTTATGGGAAGCAGCTCTGGGAACTTACCTGTGAGAGTCTCACACTATGTCTGGGAACAAGGATTCGAGGGCGGGATGGCATCCACCACCGATACATCGTTTATCCCCTTGCTAGAGAAAAACTGACTAACAAGGACACCAATTAGCTCAGACTGGTAAGAACACTGCAAGCTTGCAAGACCCTCACATTCCAGGCGAAAGTTGAGAAGTACATGGTGAGGAGGACTCATGGCTTTCTTCCAAGGACCACCAGAGACCCTCGCTCACAATTCTTGGAAGGATCTGCGCAAGCGCAAAGGACTGATAAGCTCATGAACATGTGAAGTGAGAGTAGGTGGGTTCAGGTAATAATTCTGTACAGGCTTTAATTTGGATACTCTAAACTAGAGTGAACAATTTGTCACCACCGTTTGTAACACCAGACATCATATTATAATATCATATTAACCAATATTATGCAGTTTCTCATCTTCTGGAACTCATCCTGGCCCCGTTTCTGTTGGGGTGTGGGGGGTTGCCAGGCTGGGCAGGGGGCAAACACTGTAGCCATGGTGATTGATGGGACACAGAACCCGTATCCCAGCTGCCCACCCGGCCCTCTGCTGCCGTGGGGAGCTCAGTACTCGCGGTTCATCTCACCCACCCGAGCGAAGAGCAAGGGTCTGCGGGAGTCGATAGGCGAGCAGGGGGGTTGCAGCAGTTGAAGGCACCGTGGTGAAGGCTCCACGGGCACCAGGAGCTCAGGTCCATCTGTGGTCTCATCCTGGCTGCGTGTCCACCCGGCAGCGGTGCCACAATGGCTGCCATGGGGCTGGAGGGCCGGGGCAGGAGCGCCCGTGTGGTGCAGGGCCAGAAGACCAGACTCAGCCAGCGCATCTGGGAGCTGAAGGAGGTCGCTGCCTTGCGAGGTGCTGCCCCTTGGGCTTGGCAGGGCGGGTGGGGGGTGTCCCGCTGTCCTGAGCCGAGCTGCCTGTACCTGCGTGGGACTCACGGCGCCTTCATGTCCTCCAGAGCAAGGGCAGAAGATTTTCACTGGTCTGTGTGAAGAAAAGCTGGCTGAGACCAGGCAGCGTCTGCTCCCCCTGCGCAAGACGTTACGGGATGACATCCACACCCTGGACACCGTCCGGGCGTCCCCGGTAGGTGCTGGACCCCCCTGGTGCTGTCCCTGCAGAGCCAGCTCCTGTCCGGGAGCAGGACGTGACCATGCCCAGGCTGGCAGTGATGCTCTTGCTTTCCCTCCGCCGCCCACAGCGCAGCAAGGTCACCTTCTCAGAGGCATGTAGAGCAGAGAGGCCCATGGGTGTTCTTATGGCCAGGAAGGCGGTCGAGGTAGCAGGAGGGGTGGGCAGGCAGGGACTGCTGGCAGGGACTGGGGCCCCAGGGGTGCTCAGAAGAACAGGCTGCACGGCACAGGGACGTGGTGCTTGCGCGAGGGCAGCACGGCAGGGCTGGTGCAGCAAGACCTGGGGTGTTCACTTGTGGTCCCATGGGTCCCCTTCCAGCTCAGCCCCATCTGTGCAGGTCCTCCTCTGGCACCCTGAGCTTCCTTGGCCCCAGCAGAGCTGCTGGCCGTCCAGCTGGCAGGTCCCCAGGGCTGCCTGGCTTCCTGTGGGGTCCAGCCACATCCCTGGGGGAGAGAGAGGTGCTGGTGCTTCCCTCTACTGCCTGTCCCAAGGTTCTGGCCTGGCTATAAAGGCCCTGGGGATAGAGGGGCCTCTGGAAGGGAGGGAACAGTGCCACCGCTCTCCGCCAGCAGCCGCCTCTGGGCCACTGATGGATTGATGGAGGCCCAGCCCAGGGTCTGCCTTATGCAGAGTCCCTGAGCCCGTCCCGTTGCTGTCACCAGCATGTGCCCAGCTCTGCCTTACCCCAACCAGCCCCCACCACGGCAAAGCTCTCCCACACCCCACACTGCCAAGGGAGTGACAATGCGCTGAGCAACGTCCCAGCTTCCCTGCTTTACCCTGGGAGGAGGAGAGTTTTGGAGGCAGCCCCACTTCTCCCCGGGGTGCCTGGTGAGCCGTGCCTGCAGCCTGGTAAACCCTCGTGTCCCCTTCCAGCTGGCCCTGGAGAAGGTGCAGGCTGAAATCCATGGCCGCACCAACACCTACAACGCGCTGCAGTACGAGGTGCGGCGGCGGCGCCAGGTCCTGTGGGAGCTGCAGAGGCGGCTGCAGCAGCTGGAGAGTGTTGCTGCGGCGGACGACAGGCAGCACCAGCAGCAGATGCGGGTACCCAGGAGCCCTTCTCGGGGCGACAGCACCCACGGGGAGCTTTATTCCCAGCCCGGTGCCCCCGGGGGCAGTGCTGGGCTTGGTTTGTGGGGTAACCCCCAGCTCGCATCCCATCTCTGCCCCAGGTGATTCACCAGCTGGAGAACAACATTGAGAAGATGCTGGTGAAGGTCCGTGCCGCACAGAAGGTGACCACCCAGTACCTGGCTGTGCGGGATGTCCTGAAGAAGGTGAGCTCCTCCTCACCCTGCCATCCTCCCGCCCGCCCTGCTCCCCTCCATCCCCTGTCACCGCATGCAGGGCACCCCTGGGGCTCGGTGGGGTGATGAGCTGTGGCTCCCTGTGTCCCAGGAGCTGGCCCACCTGCCTCAGCACCTGAACCTCCTGATCGGGATGGCTGAGAGTTACCAGAGGGAGCTGGAAGACATGGAGCCTGTGGCCTCGCATGCCCTCAGAGCCGCCGAGGTAGCCAAGGTGAGATGGTACAGGGCACCCTGGGGCCCTCTCCCACCTCCAGAGCCCGCAGATGGCACCCCGCTGGTGAGTAGCTTTGTTCTAAAGAGCAAGAGACTGAGCTGGGCTTGCCCACAGCACGCAGATACCCTCATAGCTCCTCCTGCATCTTGCCCTTGGGCCAGCCTGCCCTGGGGCTGGGCACAGCCCAACTGAAGAAGCCCCGGCCATGGTGAAGGCAGCCCGCTCCATCCTCGCCCAGTTTCCTTCTCAGCCCATTTACACAGGGGTGCAGGGGGCCATTTTTGACCCTGGCCGTTCCAGAAGCTGAGCTGGCTCCCTAAGGTCCCTCCCAGCTCTGGCAGCAGCTTCTCCCTTCCCCGATACGCTGCAGGCACACATGGCGGAGACGAGAAGCTGGTTCCTTGCGCAGAGCGAGCTCAGGCACCGCTCCCTGGCTGCCCAGAAGGTGCCCAGGGACAGGCGCTGGCTGAAGGAAGCCAGCACAAAGCATCCCAAAGAGGTGAGCAGGGACACGGGCTGCGGGATGAGCTGTGGGCAGACAGCAGGCATCGGTGCTGAGCCCCCATGGGAGGTGGGGGGACGGGGGGCTGCAGGGAGCTCAGGGGGTGACGATGACCATCCTTGCAGCGAGCCGCCTTCCAGCTCAGCACGGACTCCCTGCCCCAGCACTCGCAGGACCCGCTGGTGGGTGAGTGCCTGGCGGGGCGCGGGGGGGTGGGATGCGGGCACGGCCACAGGCAGGAAGGACCCCTCACGCTTCCCCCCAACCAGACACCAAGACGGAGGCCGCTGAGGCCCAGCTGGAGCGCGAGGCCAGGCTGACCGAGAAGCTGGAGAAGGCCAAGGCTGCGGTGCAGTGCTGCCTCCTCTGGGTAACGTCAAGACCTGTCCCTGGTAAAACGGGGGGCTGCTGGAGCCATGGGCAGGGAAGCCCCTGCTGCTCACTTTGTGGGGTCACCTGCTCTCCTCTGCCCCTGCAGCCCCCAAAGCCCCGCTCCTGAGGGCCGGGATGGACCTGCTTTTCTCCATCCTGTGAGCTGTCAGCGGCCCAGGGTGCAGAAATGTCCTTGAGGCCACGTCCCGATGCCTTTGGAGCACCGGGGCCTGAGTCTCTGTGCTCTCCCCTGGCCAGGACATCCCCAGCAGGCTCCTGGAACAGCAGGAGTCCTCGCTGGACCTGGAGACCTGCATCAAGGAATACAAGGAGAAGGTGCAGGCGCTGAGGAAGAGGTTGAAGAAGCTGGAACTGAAGCACGCCCAGCTGAAGTTTCGCCAGCCCCCCGACACAACCAGGTGCGGCTGGCGTCAGGGCAGACATGCGACCGGGCCACCTCCTTTGGTGGGGACACGTGTGTCCTGGATGTCCAAACAGGGCACCCCTTCCTCTGTCCCCCTGCAGCCACCCACCCCTCCTGTCCTGCAGGTTCCTGAGCAGGGTGCTCCCCCAGCTCTGGTCCTGGCAGAGTCCCCAAAGCTCCGGTTTCGGCACTGGGAGGCCCCTCCCTCCTTGCCTGGCATGGGCAGTGGCACCAGGGGTGCAGATGGGCTGCAGGCAGCACCTCTGCTTTGCAGTTCTGGGAGGGGTGGCAGGGGGGCAACCTGAGTAGCCTTCCCACCAGATTTGGGGTGTCTCTGCACCCCTGTGCAGTTGTATGGACGTGCATGGTGTTGGCTGCAGGGTGCTGGAGGAGGAGCTGTTGAGGAGCCTGCAGCGTGAAGAAGAGAAGCTGGAGCAGATGAAAGCCCATCTCCTGAGGAACCAGAAGGTCCTGCTCCAGTTTGAAGATGGCCTTGACAACCTCTTCATCCGCCTGCACGGCATCACAGTGCCCGGACAGGTACCTGTGCAGCACTGGGTGAGCACAGGCCCCCCCAGTGCTTGGTGTGGCAGCGGCACGGCGTGAGGACACCTGGGGCAGCCACCATCTCTCCAAGGGGCTCTTTTTCCCCGCTAAGGTGGTTCTTCTCTCCTGTTCCAGGAGGATTGTGTCAAGGCCCTGGGGCTGGAAGAGAAGCTCCAGCACTGCCAGCAGAAGCTGCAGTACCTGGTACAGCGGGTGTGTGACTTGTCCCCCGACAGCCACAGCCCCAGTGAGAGCAGCAAGGTGCGTGGGGGTTTCATCCCTGGGCACTGCAGGGTGTCTCCCCCAGGGACATCCAGGTGGGGCACCCCGGGGTTGTTCCACCCACCAACCCTTCCTCACTTGACCCAGGGTGTCTTTCACAGGCTTTGGTCAAGATCAGGAATCTTCTGGAGAAGGCCACCGCCAGCGATCCCCAGAACCTGAAAATCTCCTTGGATGCCATAGGCAGCAGTGTCCAAGGTAGGAGGGCACAGCCAGGACACGTTCCACAGCGACTGTTCCAGCCCCTGCCCGCTGGGATCACTGGGTGTCCATCCACCTTGGGGCTGACCTTGGCTGTCTCCAAGGCTTTGAGCTTGAGTGATGATTTTAGGTGGGGATGTGGGAGATGAAAGGCAGCCAGTGGGGTGGTGTGTGTTGGAGCACAGCAGGAACAAAGAGGGTCATGTGGGGCAAGGAGGGTTGTGTGGGGCAAGGAGGGAGACCCTCATCTTAGAAATCCTTGTTGTGTAGAAGAACCAGCGCTCGGGTCTGGCTTTGCCCTCCTCCTGTTGGATGCTCTTGGAGGAACCACTGAGGTTTCGGCAGCTTGCCCCCTCTTTTTAACGAAGCAGGAGCTGTACCCACCACCTCATGGGCTCCAGACCCTTATGGGAAGCCCCAGCAGTGTCTGAGACAGGGGCAGGTCAGCCTGGGATGCTAAGGAGAAAGAGCCTCACTAGTCAGTAGTGCCTGTGGCAGAGGGCTCGGCCCGAGGGTCACCGTGATGCCACCAGCCCTCCAAAACATGCCAGCTCTCCCTGGGGACATGGGCTGAGCGGAGGTGGCCCCACTGCCTCTCCTCAGCCCGCTTCTCTCCTCTCTGTCCAGACCTCTTTGATTTTGAGGAGAAAGACCCCGGCGTTGTCCTCAGCCGTGAAGACATCAAGAGGCAGGGGCTGCGCCTGGTCGAGAGCAACAAGAAGAGCCGGCGGAAGAAGCTGCCCACTTGGACCCTTTGATCCTGCAGACCCTCCCCCTTGTTCTCTGACTCCCTTAGACCCCCCCTTTGTTCTCAGACTCCCACAGACCCCCTTTGTTCTCTGGCTCCTGCAGACCCTCCCCTTATTCTCTGGCTCCCGCAGACCCCCTTGTTCCTCTCCCCAGCTGTTTAATAGAACAGAGATATTTTGTTTCTCACAAGCTTGTGGTGAAGCTGTAACGGGGTTCGGGGCCTGGATCACATCTGCAGTTTGGGACATGGGGCGTGCAAACCCTGAGGGATGCAGAGCTGGGTTTGGGGACAGCCCCATCCCTGCTCCTTGTGCCCTTGCCCTTTGCCCAGCTGGTCTCCCCACTGTCATGGTTTGGCCCCAGCTGAGAGCTGAGCACCACGCAGCCACTCTCTCTAAGAGGGTTGTTGCAGTTTTGTGTTCTGGTGGAGAAGCGGGGGCTGCAGAGATGGCTCTTGCAAGAAGCTGCCAGCTCTGGGAGCCCCGATCCTTCCTGGTTGCCCTCCTGGGAAATGGCAAACTTGTGCCCTGGGCTTTTGCTGTTGCTGTGAACCAGAGCTCATCCCGTCGGGTACCTGTCTGTGGAGGGGAAAGGGGGGGATGCTGCCGTGACTGCGTATGGTTTGGGATCAAACGGGCGCCTTCGCCAGGCATCACTGCTCCTGAAGCTTTCCTCAGTGCAGTAAAAAGCCATGAACTGAAGAAATTCCAGTTGGTTGCTCTGCAAACCCTCTTGGG
The DNA here is from genome assembly GCF_964237585.1 of Gallinula chloropus. Lineage (NCBI taxonomy): Eukaryota > Metazoa > Chordata > Aves > Gruiformes > Rallidae > Gallinula > Gallinula chloropus. Next base: position 5,031 of record NW_028168076.1, on the reverse strand, counting down.
GTTGGCGTTGGTCTCGGACAGGATCAGCGTTTCTGCCGGGGTTTTGGCTTTGCCCTCTTGCCAGGGACGATGCCGAGCATCATAGAATGGTCTTGGTTTTGGCTCCTGCGGGCTCTGGAGTTTTCTTGGTATTTAAATACAATGAGGTGGCTATTCCTTTCAGGGTCTGTTTCCTTCCCTCGCTCCCTTCCCTTCCGTATATCCCTCCCATTTCTGGAGCTCTGGATGCCTTGATGGGCTGTCGCCTCCACGTAACATCTTTTCTCCATGATTCTGAAGAGCAGCAGCTGAACCGGTGGAAGAGCTGCTGACCAAAGGGAAACTGAGGCAGGGAGTGGGAAGCTTTCAGGGTTGTCTTTTATTCTCCTGCCCCAGTTCAGGCACAGCGGGACTCGATACCGAGTGCAGCCCCATCCCCAAGTCGCACTCTCAAGCAGGATTTCGGTGTCTCTGGCACCCCTGGGAGCTGCCTGCGCCATGCCAGGGAAGAGGGGGGGATACGAGGAGGCTGCTGGGGCGCTGAGGGACGCCCCTCCGGCCGGGCTGAGGTCTGCGCTGTGACGCTGTGAGCTGGGAAGCAAAAATCCCCATCGCTGCCAGTTCGTGACCCAACTGTGCTGCTCCTTCAGCTGCTGTTTATCATTTCTAGAGTGAGGGGACGGGGGCAGCTTTACCCCGATTGCTCCCCAGCCCCAGTTCTTGTTCGATGACCATGGAAAGGCTGGAGGATCCCTCTCCAATCGCACGGGCGGCCGATAGTTCACCAAAACCCCTGGCATTTTTACCAACCACTTCCTTTCCTGTCACCCCCTCTCAGCCATAGCTTTGCCCAAGTCCCTTCTTCTCATCCTGTTGGTAAAACCCCGAGGGAGAAATCACCTACCAGGCTTTAATACCTCAGGGAACTGTCCTAAATGTGCCCTATGTCACTTCTCAGCTCTACCTTCCTTCACATTCAAACATGCCAAACATCCAGCAGCAGCTCCCAAAACAAAAGAGCGAGGACAGAGAGACAAACCTGGCCTGAAACCTACCCAGGGACCCCACAAGCATCCCCTCTGGCACTGCGGCTCAGGGCTTTCATAGCCAAGAGAAATGCTTTATAAATGCATTTTCTAACTATAAAAGGTATTTGTTTTCCTGATCATCTCCATCCAAGGGAACATAAATTTCGGGAACTGCAAGAAGTCTCCCAACAAGAAGTTCTGCTGGGGAAACACCTCTAGGTTGCTTTGGAGTATTTTTATGTATATTTATGCTTTGTTCAGCAGCAGCGCTGACATCTCATCAGGGCAGATTCCCTCCCTGCAGCGTCTCTTCTGCTCCTGCCCGCAGGCAGTGAAAGAGCCCAAGGGGCACGGTGAGAGCCCCGGACCTGCCGTGCCCCGAGCGAGACCCAGGTATGTGGTTCTGCTGCCCTCATGGACCTGTGCCTCCCCTGCAAGGGATGAGGGGAGTCCCTGTGGGGAGTGAATTTGTGGCTGCTCTGCTACATGCTCTCCTCTTGTCAGAAAAGTGATGCATGAACCTTGCCACCACAGTCTGTGTTTCCAGCGACTTGAAGTACAGTGTGATCTAAACCAGGACATGGGGAGCGCTGTGCACCTCTTCAAGGCTGGAAATAGTAATCACTGGCAACTGGCAGCCTTGAAGAGATGCAGAGCTTGTAACAGTGCCTGTGTGGCTGAAACCGTGCTGCCAGACAGCACCCACACTGACACGGCTGCCAGGCAGCACCCACACTGACATGGCTGCCAGACAGCACCCACACTGACACGGCTGCCAGGCAGCACCCACACTGACACGGCTGCCAGACAGCACCCACACTGACACGGCTGCCAGGCAGCACCCACACTGACATGGCTGCCAGAGCCCCTGTCTCGGGCTGTGCTGCTGCTCCTCGGGCTCTCACAGCTCCACTCCCACCAGCACAAGGTGTCTCCTTTCCCGGGCGGCTGTTCCATTCCCCACAGGAGGGGGGCGTTTCCCCCCCTCCAGCCTCTCCCCACCACCAGCACCCCCTCTCCCTGCAGCTTGGCTCCCCCGCCCAGCCGGGGCTTTTGGTATCTGCCGCAGCCTGGGCAGCAAGTCCCTGCCGGAGCCATCTGGGCCTCGTGTGGAGTCGGCAGCCCCAGAGCTTCAGCCCCTCAGTCCCCGGTAAGTCCACCCCTCTTTTCCACCCCCTTTTCTTTGTGCTGGCAAATTCTTGTGCAGATTTGGCAGTGTGCCACCTGTCTGGAGGGTGTGAGCAAAGCATTTCCCTGCTCCCACCCGATGTTGAGCTTGTTTCCCTCCCCTGCAGCTCTGACAGAGCCTTAAAAGCTGCTGAACATGACCCAGACTGTTCTGCCTGAGGCCAGGGACGTGCTGATGCCTGCAGACACCTGCCAGAGCCAGCTCAACTTTGGGAACCAAGACAAGGTTTCCCCCAGTGCAGCTCTGAGCTGAGCTCTGACAGAGCAGCAGGCGCTTTCCTTACAGCCTGGTCACCCCTGAGTAAGATTTGAATGGTTTATTGTAATAAGGATGGTGTGGGTGGGAGGGTTACAGTGATGCTCTCTGTTTTGGAGAAAAAGCCTAGGAAATGGCTTTTTCACTTCCACTTTACTTTGTGGTGCTCTGGGGTGCGATGAGGCAACATTTATTAGTGCTCGTTGTAGTAGCAATTGTCTCCTGCCCAGCAGGACAGACACAGCCTCTCTCAGCAGTCCTGCCTTATACCAGCTGATCAGTTGGCAGCCAAATGTGATTGGAACTTCATGTTTTGTCCCACCACTGAACACCGTCCGTCTGCCCTGTGATTCTGTCAGGGCTCAGGCTTTCTTCCTGGGATGGGGCCCATTCTGCATGGGTGCCCGGCAGCCCTGATTCAGAGGGGAAGGAGAAGATGCAGCCAAGAGCAGCTGTGTACCCTTGGGTTTTGGTAGGATGATATTTTAATGAACGCAATTAATTGAAGTGAAAGAGGGATTTCTCATTAATAAATAATTTTATAATTTATAATGAACATATTTATAATTAATCAGTCCATTTTTAAGTGAAAAGAGAAAATAGCCAGTCTTGGTTACTTAGATTGGAAGTTCCCATAATCTATGGATACGTGGGAGCTGCTGCCCCATACCTTTCAGTTCAGTGGTGAAACTAACACTTCCACTTTTAGATGCCAACAACAGAAACCATTGTTCCATGCTATTTCTCAGTTTCTCTTAACAGAATAAAAGGCATAAGACATCTAAAGGTGATGTTATTGAGAAAAGGCGACTTTTTTATTTGGAAGTAGAACTGCAGAGAAGCTGTGTAGATGCTTGTTCCTCTTATTACTGCCTGATTTAAAGAAAAAGTCATCTCACATTGTCAGCATTGATTCCTTCCAACTTGTGTGCTTTTCATTCCTTTAGTTTTACCTTCAACATTTAATAATGTGGCTCCAAGCCTCATCTCTCAGTAGGTTGTAAAAGAGAAAACACATTAAAAAACATTATTTGAATTGCTTGTTGCATGCTATATAACCAAATATTATAGGTTCTCCATTGATTTTCCGTCTTTGTCTATTCTTGCCTGTAGTGTTTTGGTTGCTGGCTGATGTTACATTTTTGTATTTGAGTTGGGGAAAAGAAGTCCCTTGAGAATGGGATGTTTGTGCTGTGACCTTCTGCCTCAGGGATTCGTAGCGCCGTTAAAGGATGCTGTTAGCACAGCACATGTGTCACTGCAGCTCTGGGAACTTGATTCAGATGCAGCTTCTGCGGTGTGAAAAGCAGTGTCATTGAATGGTGGGTTTGACTTTTGGAGTTGCAGCAGGTACTTTGCATCTGCTAACTGACAGTCCTTTTACTTTGATGCGATTTTGCTTTCCCCACTGTTGCCTGTTTTTTCACTGGTCCTGCAAAGGATACAGTTTGAATAGAGAAATGCTGATCCAGGAGTGGGGAATCATTTGAACCCACTCCCACATTTTGAGGATATGGTTTTGCAGTGCTCTTATTTGAGATCTGCAGGCTCCCTTTGTTTTTAATAAATCGTGCTTCCACTTCCATGTCCTTCCCCCTCTTTGCAAAAACAAGGGGTTACGTTCTTCTCATGAAATCATAAATTGTGTATAATTTCATCAGGGTTGTGTGGGTGTGGGTGTGTTTGGGGGTTTCTTTAATTTTAAAGAAATGTGATTCCTGTCATGTTCTTCTGTCTTGAAGTGCACACAGAATGTGACCTCGCTGAGGTGAAGAGGGAAAACTTTTGGAGCTGATAACCTGAGATATCAGGGAAAGAAAAAATGCAGGAAATGGTTTTCTTGAAGTTTCTGCAGAAAGCTTTCTTTGGGCAGGTGAAAGCTCAGCTGGTTCCAACCTTTGTCTCTTGGCAACTTTGCAGGTTCTTTAACCAGTATTTGCTTTTAAGATTACTAAAGAACTCCTGGGGTTGTGCAGATAGAGATTTAGATGGCCTTCCTGCTGTTTCCTACGTTACCAGTGTCTGAGAGACAAGGAAGGGCTTTGCTACTGTCTGGCTAACGAGGATTTTCAAGATCACCTCTTAATTGGGTTAATGCAACCTGGGAGCAAAAATAGGTCTACCCATTGGTGGAAAAGTTCTTAGTTCCTCCCCATTTTCTACCACTGAGCATTGGTTAATAAATGTCTGTTGTGAAACCTCAGTAATGCTGCAGTGGCTTTGAAAGTGTCTGTCCTGGAATGGGCAAGGGGCAGGCACACTTGTTACAATCCTGTAAATTGAGCACATTTTCCCTTCGTGTTTTTGTCAACAAATGAAGGAGGTTGAAGTTCAGCTGCAGGGTAGTAATTTAGGGTACTGGGCAAGATCCCAAAATGACTGCAAAAGTACTTAAAGTTGTTCTATTCTTTCAAGCTGGCACTAGGCTGAGGGGAAAATTGATGAAGGGAATTTGAACCTTGAATAACAAAGCTGCAGCCTACCAAAAAGGCAGTTAGGAACAAAGGGGGGAATCAGATGTGATCTAGACTAGACTGACATGGCAGCCAGTGCGCAGAACTCCACAGTGAGATCATGTTT